>NC_072016.1:600000-780000 GCF_027791375.1 Indicator indicator
AATGTCATCATCTGCTTGGGAAATAGGTGGACACAGTAGCCAGAAAGATTTCATTTAGTTCTACCTTCTTTCTTTCTGATGAAGGCAATGTAAAGGAAGCCAGACACTTATTTCATCTTAGAAAATCTTAGACTGTGTGACAGCACAGCTCCCTTTGTTAGAAATGCATTATCCTGTGTAATAAATGCTGAGACAAAGGAAAGGAAGGCAGTGCCACCAGCTGAAGTTTAAATATGCAAGTCCTGAGTGCTGCAAAGGGCCCAGATCCAGAGTCCCCCATCAGAGCCAGTCTCCAAAAAGCCTTGGACCACTGGTGTCCTATCTACTGGAGAGCCAGCATCAATGGTTTTATGCAGTGGTGATGATTCAGGCAGCTCAGGTTATCAAGGCTTGCACAGCCCTTCCAAAGCCAGAAGTGGGGTGGGAATGTCTGTGGCAGTACCTTGTGATACTTCCCTAGCCCACAGGAAACACATGGATGTGTTTTCCCCAGTCACGTTTCCCAGCACACCTAGGTTACAGATGAGCTGAAGTGAATGGTGTAGAACAGGGCTGATCAATCAGCTGCTTAAAATCACAGAATCAGAGACTGATTTAGGTGGGAAAAGACCTTCAAGATCACTGAGTCCCACCCTTAACCTTACTCTGCCAAGTCACTTCTGAGCCAAATCCATGTGGTCTTAGAGTATCAGCATTTTACTCCTATGGCTCTCTGCCTCTATTAATTCCTGCATCCCTAGCAAATGTTAATCCTGACCAGAAAACAAGTCAGCATGGTGAGGTTTGCCTCCTTTAGCATACCAGTGCAGCTAGCTGAACTGCAGTGCAGAGCTGTTCTGAGCTAGCTGTACCAAATCATATCCATGACATATTTTTATTGCTTCATCTAACTAATTTTTAAATATGCCTTGAAAATTGTTTGTGAAGTGGTTGTTCCTCTCAAACCATTAGATCTGACTTACTGCCAGCAGCTGATGATGCTTCTCAAGGTTAATAACAGAGCTCACGTCCATATTTTGGTGTACACACCTCTGCTCCCATTGACTCCCAAGGTAAATCTATCTGAAGACTGCAGCTGGCATTCAGAAAGGAAGGCTGAGGAGCCAGGTCAATCATTAATCAGCACAGAGATGTCATTATTTGGGTGTTAAATGATGTCCCATCTAAAACTCTATTAATCACTCCCAGCTGCTGCATAACTTGAGTCCCAGTTCCTTCTCAGCTTGGCTTGCTTGAAAGTAAACCAAGTACCTCTGTGCAAGGAACATGTGTGCTTGTTTGGCATTTCAGATTAAGGCTCTGAGGAGGAGTGCTCTGTGCACAACAAAACAGAGAGACCCTTAGTGCACTGAGCCATTGTCATTGTTCTATCCTGTGTCAAATGTAGCAGTGATAGGAATAAAAAGGTGTGCAAAGCCTCCTGAAATAATCACCCTGCTCTTCAACAACCCCCTGGGCAGTCGCACTCTACCAGGTAGGGAGAGCATGGGCACAATTCTTCCAATGGGCACTGCCCATGCTGTGCAGGTGAGAGCTACTCTTGTCTCTGCTGGGACCACCCCTGGTGCAAAATGTGCTTGAGGAAGTAATGGGCACAAACTGGAGCACAGGAAATTCCACTTCAACATGAAAAAACTTTTTTGCTGTGAGGGTGACAGAGCCCTGGAGCAGGCTGCCCAGAGAGATTGTGGAGTCTCCTTCTCTGGAGACTTTCAAAGCCTGCCTGGGCACATTCCCGTGTGTCCTGCCCTTGGTGACCCTGCCTTGGCAAGGGAGTTGGACTTGATGATGTTCTGAGGTCCCTTCCAACCCCTACCATTATGATTCTCTGATTGCCCACCCAACCTTTACAAAAGGTTAAAGCATGACATGAGCTTGCCAGACTTCAGCAAACAATTGCAGTTTATTCAGTAAACTACATCCACCCCCATTTTTTTCATTTCTAAAAGTAATTTCATGACGTTAAGAATGACAACAAGAGGCTTGGCCAGAGGCAAAGGGGAAGGAGGGTATTGAAGATAAAGTGAAAGAGTTTCAGATACTCAGACAAGGTTGACTGAATGTCTGAAAGTGCTTCATGAAAGCCCTGGCTTTATTTTAAGCCTAGGAGGAGTTTTGCATGGTCAAGGTTAAAATAAGTGACAAACAGCTTTGTGGAATAGGAGCTGGAATTCAGGAAAGAAACCAAGTGTGACAATGGGATCTATGAGACAGTTATAAAAATACAGAGCTGCAATAAAATGCAAATTGGAGGTACTCAACAAACAGAGCTTCTCTGCCGTCTGCCTCAGCCTGGCCTTCCTTGGGGAAAGACAAGAGTGGAATCGGTTTTTACACAGCCCCAACCTCAAAGAGCTTTCCTAATATTAGATGCATAAATGAGGGGATTTTTGCCACTAAGGGTTCCTGGAAAAGCTGCAGTTTTAATGCAAATGAGTCCCAAAGAGACAAAGAGAAAATAAATATTTGTTTTTCATGCAGCTATCCTGTTGGGTTTTATCTGCTGTGACCCTCCCCTAGCCTTACCATCAGATATCCATGCAAACAGAGCCCTTAGAAACCAGCAGCTTTCTCTGAAATTAAATATAGATTTGCCTGGAAATTTCCTTATCTCTTTCCATTTCCATTTCTAACAATGACCCTGTGTTATTGCTCGGCTCCCTAGGAAAATTCACAAAGGTCATTAATAAAGGCTTGTTACAGAGAAAGGATTTGAGTGACTTGTTTTGCAAAGAGGTCTGCTTGTTTAGTACACAGCATAATTGCTTCCTCTGGCCACCTGCTAAGCAGAGAAAAGCCTTCAGTTCACAAAGGTATTTTCTCATTTCTCAGCTCCTGTACACCACATTTTGTATGTTTGAGCTGTGCCACCCTCAGAGGCAAAAAGGTAATGTGAGCTCAGCTGTGTTTCATTGGCACTACCCTCAGTAGTGAAGCCACAAGTCTGCTTATCTGGGCCTCTGCCCTGCCCCTGTGTGTGTGTGATTGTAGATCCCTACACCTTCCTCACACCACCTCTGCTCTACATCGACTTTGCCCTGCCCCTGCTGAACGCAGGGATACAAATTCTCCTCCTGACTTCCTGCCAGCACTTCCAGGGGCAGAAGATTTGGGATGTATCAAGGATGCAGAGCATCAAGCAACAAGGAAATTGGATGTCAGCTTCCAGTAACTGCCGTCATGCAGACATTTATCTGTTGTTCAACATTTACATGTCTTTAAATACAAATGTGCTCAAGGGCAGGGCTGAAGTTCCATTAACACAGCTTTTGTCTGGGAGGATGGAGCCAGACTCTTCTCAGTGGTGCCCAGTGACAGGACAAGGGGCAATGGACACAAACTGCAACACAGAAGGGTCCTGCTGAACGTAAGGGAAAGAATTTTCACTGTGAGAGTGGCAAAGCACTGCCCAGAGAGGTTGTGGAGTCTCCATCTCTGGAAAGATTCCAAACCTGCCTGGCTGTGTTCCTGTGTGATTTACTCTAGGTGACCCAGATCTGACAGGGGGGTTGGACTAGGTGATCTCCAGAGCTCCAACCATTCTGTGACTCTGTGGTTCTGTGAACGTGAGTTAAAGGTGCACCTGTGTCTGTGAATGCTAATGAGCAAGAAGGAGATGGTGAAAATCTTCAGGGTGTTCTAAAGATTCAAGCAACATAAACACCTGAAACATAGAAACAGGGTTAAAAGTAAAAGAAATAAACATTTTTTAAAATGTTATAAACAGTCTGAGAAAGACCACAGTGTAACTGAGCAACAGCTACTGCTTTTCCATAGGGCATTCTATAGCCCACAGGACACAAAACTGGGATTGTGAGCTCTAGGTGAGAGGCTGGACTTGGCAGTCTCAGAGGTCCCTTCCAGCTTCAGCAGTGCTATGACTCTGATTCTGTGAAAATTCCAGTGAGTTTTAAACCAACTGAAAATACAAAACACTTACAGTGGTCTCAAGAATGAGCTAAGGGGATGGCTGAAGTGGTCTGACAACATGTATGGAAATTCTTTAAGATGCAATTTTATGTTGAACTAGTTCATAAACTAATGGACTGACCTCCTTCAGCGTTCCCATGTACTCATTTTGGACTGAAGGAGAATACCATTCATTTTGTGTATCTTCCTGAATGTGACAGCCATGGCATTCCCACACAGGGGGAGAAAGCCCTGGAGATTTTCACAGCACTGATGGACAGCTTTGTGCCACTGGAGAGGAAGTGAAAGAGGCCTCTGCCAAAGACTGTCCTGCTTTGAAGAACTCTGCCATCTTCAGAGCAATTTTCCACTGGGAGACTGATACCATTACATGAAAGATTGCCATTTCTTTTAGTGGGTCCTGGGTGGCCCACAGAAGGGACAGAACGTTTTCAGATCACTGACAACTTTTACAAGTGTCCTTTCTGGGCACAAGGCAGGTGCTTGCAAAAGGGCTGCAGACTATTCTAGGACTTGAACTTTCATTGCAAGGAGAAATTTGGCTGGCTGCAGCAAAGCCCAGAAGCATCTTTTTTGCTGTTGAGCACTGGATCAGCTGCCTGTGCGCTAGTCGCCTTTCACAAGTCAGGCATCCATCATGCTCTACAGCTACCTTGTGAAATGCTGGGGCAGTGGAGCCTGCTCCTGCCCCTATGGAAGGCAAGGAGAGAGAACTCCTTGACTCAACTGGGAACACGTTCAAGTAATGAATCAGGTGGGTTTGGTGGAAATTTGCAATTCAAAAGCTGCCATAGAAAAGTAGCATTTGAAATGGTGTTGCTGTGTTATGCCTCATGTAGATCAGTATCAAATTAAATTTCCCTATTGTACCTCTGATGTCGTTAACACAATGCAGGGAGTGCTGTTTGCCTCATCTCCATCCTTCTAACTGCAACATCCTTTTCAGTTTAAACTATACAGAAGTGAATAATTATTGAGGCCTTCTGTTTACCATCTTTAGAAGATTTAATTTATCCCAATAAACATGGGGAAGCAGACCTTTTGCATTGGCAGTGACATATAATTTACTGGGAACAAACACTGGGGGCTCGGTATAAAGACCATTCATCAGGCAAATCTGAATCAGAGGCAGCTTAGGAAAAGAGTCCTTTGTCTAATTGTTTTCCATCACAAACAACATGTGGGAAAGAGATTTAGGCAATATTTTCAAACATTATAAGCTACATAATTATTGTCCTCTGCAAACCTGGTGATAGTTTTTGCAATCACAGTTGCACTTTATCTGCCTAATCACCTATTCACTGTGACCAATTACAGACTTGGCATTGATGAGGAGGTGTTTAATAATATTAAATACAAAACCCTAGATTTGAACAATGTTGAGTTTATGACACAAACTAACAAAAGCCAGGAAATTCAAAGGCAAGGTTTATGCTCCAGCCTTAATTCATGGCATTCTGCCTAGGCATAAGAGCACACACGAGCACTGCAGAGATCTCCACCACACAAAGATCATTGCAGTGCTGAGCTACAAAGGAATAATAAAGTCTTGAGATTAATTTTTAATGTTCAGGTCTTTTGCAGGTTTACCATGTAACTGCAACAATATTCTTATGTCTTAAATTTGCAGTACACTTTTACTGTACAAACCTTTGCAGGGGGAAGGGGTTAGAGCCTGGTATTTTCTACATCCATTTAATATCACTGTTCTGGCACAAAAGAAAAGGTCCATAAAAACTGGGAGTTCCTCCTCATTTTTTACCCTGGTTGCTTCTATTGATGCAAGCTTCTCTCTGCAAAAGTGTAGTGAGCATTGCTGTCAAAGAAAAGAAGGAAACTGATGCACAGAGAGTCCTGCTCGCTGGCATAAATTAGAGGAATTTTTGAGGCTGCTCTAAATTTAACCAACCTGAAATTAATTTCTGGGTACCCAGAGCAAAAAGTGATGGAAGGAGAGGGTAGAGCAGCATCTTCTCTCCATCCTCCTCTCATATTCATCCAGTTTGGCTACACCTAAAATAGGTCACAACATCAGTCCAAGTTTTCCTGTTGAATACAACATGTCAAAATAGATATTTTGGGTTGTTTGGGTTTTGTTTGGGTTGGTTTTTTTTAATCTCCAGAAAGGTGCATCTTATCCACAGCTACACAGTCTGCACAGACTGCTTTGTTCTAAGGTTTGGGCTTCATTCAAACCAGCACAGTGAGTCTCAGAGAGATACTTTAAGTAAACAACCTCTTCTGATCCTGTTAGTACTTTTGATGCCATGTATTTGTCATTCTGTAAGCCAGCCTGGCAGCTCCCCAGGCAGCAAGACTCCTCACATAAACATGCATCTCACCTCAGGTTTAAAGGTAGGTTTTACCTTGATGCAATGTAACCACTCCAAAACAGCTGTTCTGGTCTATCATGTAAATCCTTCTTAGTTTGTGGATTATTGACTCAATGGACTCTAATGGGAGTTGTTTGGAGATGTTCAATCTGTTGTGTCCACCCAGCTGCATCTGATGTGCTTGTTGTTTGCCCTGTGCAGCGTTAGGGCTATTATGTGAGTCCAACCGCTGACAATGCAAGCAAAAAATTCTTCTCAACTCTCAGATGTGTAAATAAGAAAGTTGCTCCCCTGTTTGCTTTCAGATATGTATTTCTGTGACTTTTCTCTCTAGGATTAGCGTTTTTGTTTGGACAGACACTTTGGCAGAAAAGAGGGAGAAAAGGCAGGAGCAGTTATTGATTTTTCAAGCTTAGGAGGCATGAAATAGAAGGAGCCTCCTATAAAAGCGGAGGTGAAGGAAGCCACAAAATCCTTGTCCATCCCTTGCAGCACTTCTGGGAGCAGCAGCAAAAAGGAATTGCTTTCATTGCTCAGTGGCATTGCAAAGGTGGACCAGTCCTTTCAGAAACAGAAGCAGATGGTTCAGCATGCAGAAGTACCTCAGGTGATAGGGATGAAGTTACTGGCCCACACCAAAGGAACTTGGGGCTACCAAGCACCCAGTGTCCCAGAGCACTGCCAAGCTGCAAGCCACCAGCCACCTATTCCTGGTTTAGGCCTAAAGCAGAGGAAAAGGGCAGAGTCACTGCTCTACTGAAAAAATTGACCACCATGGTTGGGTCCTGTGGCAGGACAAAAATAGTTGAAGTCTGCATAAAGCAAAACACTTCACCAGCAACATTGCAGCAAGCAAGGGGAAAGAAGCTGGAGGCACCTCAGGGAGGATGGGTTCATGTTGGGAAGTAATCCTCATTTTTATATTCAGAAAATGAATTTTATTACATTTAAAAAAAAATAATTACTGGGAGTAGTTCTTGACAATTTTTTTTTCTTGAGGGTATTTATAGAGGCTTCTCTCTGCTTGGTATAACCTAAACTGGAGATGTCAACAGAGCTTGGATGTCATCAGTGTGCACATATTGGCATGGTTCATACTTATGCCAAAGTATGCTAAAGAAGCCTTTCTTTTCTCCTGAATATTATGCTCATTTTAAAGACAGACCAAAAAAAAAAAAACCCTAGAGAAATCACAGCTGACTTCTCATTCATGAGGTGTGACTTACCACAGCTGTAATCCTTGACCTACAATTTCTGCAGACGTTTGAGAGCTATCAAACAACAGCACAAGCAGTCCTGCACTTCTGCTGAAGCAGTGGCAAAAGAGAGAGAGAGAGACTTGGCTTCCTCATGTAAGAAAGATCAAAACACACATCACCCTGCTGCATAAGAACTGCAATTAAATTAACAAATATCATCTATCTTGGAAAAAAAATACATTCAAACATTTAATTTACATAGAAACAGGCAGAGCTATTCATTCTGAGACAAGAAAATCAAAAGTCATAGCTAGCAGCCGCTCTTCTAAACCAGATTTTGAGCACAACTCCCTCAGGGCTGTTTCTACCAATTTTCCAATAAATCATGTAATGACTTTTAGAAAAGACAGGTATTTAATTCTTGAATTAGAAGTGTAGGACCATAACCAAAGACTGACAGCCCTCTTATTCTGCCACACTCCCACCCAAAGCCTTTCAGTTGATTGGCTGTGCAACAAGGCAAGAATTAGGCAATTAGATATTTGGGAGAATGCAGAAGGAAGCACCCAGGGCTAACCTTTGTTACACAGATCAAAGTGCCCTGGAAGAATGGCCAAACACTTCCTTGTTTACAAGCCCTTAGCCATTTGGGGCATCAATTCAAAATTAAGATTTAGAGGTGGTACCTCCACTGCTCCACAGAGATCTGCAGCTGATGTTAGGTACCCAGGAGAAAGGACACCTTCTTTGTGCAGAGAAAGCACCACGTCTTTAATGGCTGCACATACTGATTGAAACCTCTGGGATAGATGGAGAAGCAATAAGATAAACACCGGAAACCAAATGGTCCCAGCTAACTGTGGCAGTTTAGGCTGGGTGCCCCCCTGCCACTGCCACATGAGATACAATTCTGGTGTCCCGGGTGCCTACCCAATAGGGGTGGACACAGGAAATGGCGTATTTCTACCCATAAATCCTGCGCCCTATAAATCCATCTGCAGAGTCATATTCTTCCTCTTTCTTCCCTCTCTGCTCCCATGGGAGATGTCCTCTCTTATCGGGTAATGCCGGGCGAGTATCCTCAAGGCCACTTAGGCCTGTCTAGGCCTAATGCCAGGAGGAGAATGGAGGGGGGGGCAGTCTCAGACCTGGCCAGCCTGAGACTTGCCTAGCAGTGGGAGGGGGAAGAAAGAGCCCTGGGGGTTTGGGTATACCCTCAGGTGGGGAGAAGGGAAGGATTGGGAAGCTTTGGGAATTCTGTGAGGGGTTCTGTATGCTTTTGGGATATTCTTGGCACTATCCTTTGTAGTCTTTTGTAGCTTCACCAATTGCTTTTCCATTTAAACTTTCCATCACTCTCCAATCCGTTTGCGTGTGTCATTCTTTTGTCCCTTTCGGGGCAAGAGATATTCTGGCTGGCCTCAAACCAGCACACTAACTTTCCCAGTGAAGTTAATGGTGCTACTTGGAAGAGGGAGGGAAAAAAATAAATCAATTGCAGAGTAAATCAACCAGTTCTGGAGATCCCCTCTCTTCTGAGTCCTCACTCATCAGCAGAGAGGAATTATCTCTGGACACCCAAACTTACAAAGAAGCCTTTATATTTTTTATACTCTTAATGGTGAAAAATGTGAGCATTACATGAGGCTGCTAAGCTGGGCTTGGGTCTAGCAAAGCCCACTCAAAAATCTGAATAAACCTGTTTGAAAAAGGCTGTAGGAACAAGGCAGCATTCAGGGAGAAGGAAATACAGTTTATCAGGTGAAAGATCTGAAATTCATCTGTTTCAGCCATGTGCAGGGCCGAGGACTAGGTCTGCTGACCCAAAACTCACCAACAGCTCAGGGTAGGGATGTTTTAGAGGAATTCAGATGGGTGTCTGATTCCTGGAGCATCTGCAGGTGTAGGTGGCCCATGCAATGAATGCCTCACCTCTGTGTGGCCATATCTGTGTTATGGAACTCAGGGATGTGGAAATTGAATTTGGGCATCATGTCTGTATGGCTTCCACATTGGCATCAGACTAGGAGGACAAAGCCCATGAACAGGGAAATCTTCATATAGTGGAGATGGGAGCTGCCAAAGAAAGAAAGAAGAGTGCATTGCTGCAAAACTGCTTTTCTTCACTTCTCTAGCTGTTGGGATTTGTGTATGTAACTTTCACCCTGGCTGGAAGGAGAACAGTTTGTAAACTTTCCAGTTAGCTGGTCAGAAGTTTCAGAGTTTCCCCCTTGATGGCACTGTTCTTGCCACCAGGGACTGAGAGCCAAGAAGAAGGTGCAGGAGCTCATCCTTTAGTAGCAGCTCCTTTGAACCAACCTAACTGAGGAGGAATCCTCCTCAGTCTGTAAAAGTTATAGCATAAAACTTTTGTAGCTTGCACAGCTGGAATCTGTGAATGTGGAAGTTCCCTCTGAGCAAGATGTGTAGTGAGATACCAAGGCTCTTTTAATGCATAATTTGTGAGTGAAGCTAATTTTCTACTTTAAGTTGCATATTGTCTCTTTGGGGTTTTAAAAGAATATTCTGGCTCTAAAAGCAAGAAATGTGATTATCTTTGTACAAGCCATGGAGAAAAACTGGAAGTAGCAGATGCACTTAAAATATATCTATTTAAAACACAAACCTGGTGTCAGAAACTGCTCACAGCTCATTCCATATCCTCCTTTCGCCCCCAGGTAAAAACACCATTGCATTTCCAACACGAGAACATTCTTACTTGAAGCTAGTGCTATTGGAGCACCCAACAGCCATGGAATTAAAGTCCTTTGGATTTACTTTAGTTAGAGATATTCTGGAATGTAAATAGAAATACTCAGAGATTGTTTAGATTTGTGTGGTACACTTCTTGTTTCTAATATCCAGCCAAGAGCTGCACACAGGAGTGCCAATCACAGGACCACTTACAACTGAAAAACTTCATTTGGAAATGTCCCCATGCCACAGCTTATCCACCAACACTTTGAAATGAATACATCATAATACCTCAGAATTCACATCTATACCTCACATACAAATATATACCCCACGTACAAATCTATACCCACATACACATCTATACCCCCACATACACATCTATGCCCCACATACACATCTATACCTCACATACACATATATACCCCACATACACATCTATACCTCCACATACACATCTATAACCCACATACACATCTATACCTCCACATACACATCTATACCACAATTACATATCTATACCTCCACATAAACATCTATACTCCGCATACACATCTATACCCCACATACATATCTATACCTCTCATACACATCCATACCCCAACATAAACATCCATACCTCCACATACATATCTATACCTCATATACACATCTCTATCTCTACATACACATCTATACCCCACATACACATATATACCTCACATACAAATCTATACCCTACATACTCATCTATACCTCCACATACACATCTATACCTCCACATACACATCTATACCTCCACATACACATCTATACCCCACATACACATCTATACCTCCACATACACATCTATACCTCCACATACACATCTATACCCCACATACACATCTATACCTCCACATACACATCTATACCCTACATACACATCTATAGGCCACATACACATCTATACCCCCACTGACACATCTATACCTCCACATACACATCTATACTTCCACATACACATCTATACCCCACATACATATCTATACATCACATACACATCTATACCCCACTTACACATCTATACCCACATACACATCTATACCCCACTTACACATCTATACCCCACATACACATCTATACCTCCACATACACATCTGTACCTCACATACACATCTATACCCCACATACACATCTATATATCACATACATATCTATACCCCACATACACATCTATACCCCACTTACACATCTATACCCCACATACACATCTATACCGCACATACACATGAATACCACACATACACATCTATAGCCCTGCATACACATCTATACCCCACTTTCACATTTATACCCACACATACACATCTATAGCCACTTACACATCTATACCCTACATACACAACTAAACCTCCACATTCACATCTATACCCCACTTACACATCTATACCTCCACATACACATCTACACCTCACATAAACACCTATACCTCCACATACACATCTATACCCCCACATACACATCTATACCTCAGATCCACATCTATACCTCCACATACACATCTATACCTCCACATACACATCTATACCCCACATACACATCTATACCTCACATCCACATCTATACCCCACATACACATCTATACCTCCACATATACATCTGTAAGTGACATACACATCTATACTTCCACATACACATCTATCCCCTACATACACATCTATACGGCACATATACATCTCTACCCCACATACACATCTATACCTCCACATACACATCTATCCCCTACATACACATCTATACCTCACATACACATCTATACCCCACATACACATCTATACCTCCACATACACATCTATACCCAACATACACATCTATACCCCACTTACACATCTATACCCCACTTCCACATATATACCCCCACATACACATCTATATGCCACGTACACATCTATACATTACATACACTTCTATACCCCATTTACACATCTATACCCCACAAACACATCTATACCCCACATACACCTCTATACCTCACATACACATCTATACACCACATACACCTCTATAGCCCACTTACACATCTATACCCCACATACACATCTATACCACACATACACATCTATAGCTCACATACACATCTATACGTCCATAATACACATCTATACCTCCACATACACATCTATGCCTCACATACACATCCATGCCTCCACATACACATCTATACCTCCACATACAAATCTATACCCCACATACACCTCTATACCCCACATACACATCTATGCCCGCACATAGACATCTATATCCAGTTACACATCTATAACCCACATACACATCTATACCTCCACATAGACATCTATAGCCAGTTACACATCTATACCTCCACATACACATCTATACCTCACATACACATCTATACCCCACATACACATCTAAAGATCACGTACACATCTATACCCCACTGACACATCTATAGATCACATACACATCTATACCCCACTTCCATATATATACCCCCACATACACATCTATACGCCACGTACACATCTATACCCCACATACACATCTATAACCCACTTACACATCTACAACACACATACACCTCTATACCTCACATACACATCTATACCCCACATACACATCTATACCCCACTTACACATCTACAACACACATACACCTCTATACCTCACATACACATCTATACCCCACATACACATCTATACCCCACATACACATCTATACCTCCATTATATATATACCTCCACATACAGATGTATGCCTCACATATTCATCTATACCCCACATACACATCCATACATTCACATACACATCTACACCTCCACAGACACATCTATACCCAACATACACATCTATACCCCACTTCCACATCTATACCCCACTTCCACATATATACCCCCACATACACATCTATACGCCACGTACACATCTATACGCCACATACACATCTATACCCCACATACACATCTATACTTCACATACACATCTATACCCCCACATACACATCTATACCCCACTTACACATCGATACCCCACATACACTTCTATACCTCCACATACACGTCTATACCCCCACATACAGATCTATACCCCCACATACACATCTATACCCCACATACACATCTATACCTCCACATACACAATTATACCTCACATAAACATCTATACCCCCACATACACATCTATACACCCACGTACACATCTACACCCAACATACACCTCTATACCTCACATACACATCTATACCCCACATACACATCTATATCGCACTCATCTATTCCCCACATACAAATCTATACCTCCTCATACACATCTATACCTCCACATACATATCTATACCTCACATACACATCTATACCCCACATAAACATCTATACCTCACATACACGCCTATACCCTACATACACAGCTATACCTCCACCTACACATCTAAACCCTACATACACATCTACACCTTCACATACACATCTATACTTCATATACACATCTTTAACCCACATAGACATCTACACCCCACATACAAATCTACACCACCGCATACACATCTATATCGCACATACACATCTATACCCCCCATACACATCTATACCCCATATACACATCTATACGTCACATACACATCTATATCCCCACATACACATCTATACCCCACATACACTTCTACACCTCACATACACATCTATACCTCCACATACAAATCTATACCCCCACATACACATCTCTACCCCACATACACATCTATACCTCCACATACACATCTATACCTCACATACACATCTCTACCTCCACATACACATCTATACCTCACATACACTTCTATTCCCCACATACACATCTATGCCCTACATACACATCTATACCTCCACATACACATCTATACTCCACATACACATCTATACCTCCACATACACATCAATACCCCACATACAGATCTATACCTCACATACACTTCTATACCCCACATACACATCTATGCCCCACATACACATATATACCTCCACATACACATCTATACCCACATACACATCTATACCCCACTTACACATCTATACCTCACATACACTTCTATTCCCCACATACACATCTATGCCCCACATACACATATATACCTCCACATACACATCCATACTCCACATACACATCTATACCTCACATACACATCAATACTTCCACATACACATCTATACCTCACACACACATCTATATCTCACACACCTATACCCCACATACACGTGTACCCCACATACACATCTATACCTCCACATACACATCTCTACCCCACATAAACATCTATACCTCACATCCACATCTATACCTCCACATACACATCTATACCTGACATACACATCTATACCACACATACAAATCTATATCTCCACAAACACATCTATACCCCACATACACATCTATACCTCACATACACATCTATACTGCACATACACATCTATACCCCTGCATACACATCTATACCCCACTTTCACATTTATACCCCCACTTTCACATTTATACCCCCACATACACATCTATAGCCACTTACCCATCTATACCCTACATACACAACTAAACGTCCACATTCACATCTATACCCCACTTACACATCTATACCTCCACATACACATCAATACCGCACATACACATGAATACCACACATACACATCTATACCCCACTTACACATCTATACCTCCACATACACATCAATACCACACATACACATCTATACCCCACTTACACATATATACCTCACATACAAATCTATACCCAACATACTCATCTATACCTCCACATACACATCTATACCCCACATACACATCTATACCTCCACATACACATCTATAGGCCACATACACATCTATACCCCACATACACATCTATAGGCCACATACACATCTATACCCCCACATACACATCTATACCCCACTGACACATCTATACCCCCACATACACATCTATACCCCACTGACACATCTATACCCCACATACACATCTATACTTCCACATACACATCTATACAACACATACACATCTATACATCACATACACATCTATACCCCACTTACACATCTATGCCCCACATACACTTCTATACCTCCACATACACATCTATACCTCCACATACACATCTATACTCCACATACACATCTATACCTGGCATACACATCTATACCCCACATACACATGTATACATCCACACATTCTAGGCAGTGATATCATTATGAGTATATTGGAAACAGCTTTTATTTATCGTATCACTCTTAGCTCAATGTAGCTCTTCTGTAATCTCCACCCTGATCCCAGGATACTCATGCTGAGAGGAACTTCTGGATTAACTTTGCTGGGATCTGAGCCAGGGTTTATAATATTCTTCAGAGGAAGAATCTGAGTTATGTACAGCTCTGTATGAGAATTAAAACCTGTGCAAACGAAACTCTGCTTCTCTCATGTACATGTGAGCTGCAGCCCCCTCCACTGTCCATGTAGCTCACCGAGATGTCAGAGGACTCTTGCAAGTTTCCCTTCTTTTCATGGAATCATGGAATTGTTTAGGTTGGGAGAGACCTTTGTGATCATCAAGATCCAGCATTGCTGGGTGATGAGCAAACCATGTCCCTCAGCACCACATCTATAGGTCTTTTAAATCCCTCCAGGGATGGGAACTCCACCACAGCCCTGGGCAGCCTGTTGCAGGGCTTGACAACCCTTTCTGTGAAGAGATTTTCCTAACATCCAATGTAAACCTCCCTGGCACAGCTTGAGGCCTTTTCCTTTTGTCCTATTGCTTGTTACTTGGGAGAAAAGACTGACCTCTACCTCTCTCCAAACTCCTTTCAGATAGTTGTGGAGTGAGATGATCTCCTCTCAGATGTGGCTCTAAACCAGCACCCATCTCCAGAGAACTCCTTTGAAAGTCCTGTGTTGATTGACTGAATCCTCTTGTTCACATAGATTCAAATCAGAGGGCAAAAGTGGTGAAAACCAGGTGCAAAGAACACCCACTTATAAAAACTGGCCACTACACCTGCTAGCTACTACACTCTGTCTGGAGACCTGTGACACCTCATTAGGAGATCTGTAGTTATCACTGCATTCCCACCAGATCTGACCACCTGGTCTATCCCCTGCTGTTGGACCTGAGGTGGTGGGAATGGCTGACAGAGGACAGGGCTGTCCCTTTAGCATGAAGTCCTGCCGACGGCAGGTAAAATTCGGATTAAAATTCAGAGTCTAAGTTCAGGGCTTCAAAAATTTGGCTTGGATGTGCAAGGAGAGAGCTCTGAAAAACCATTAGCGCCCACAGGGGAGCTAATTGCTGGTTTGCTATTACAGGAGCTGCTTCAGAGTAAAATCCAGTTGTAGCTCAAATGTGAACAGTATCTTCTTCTGATATCAACCAACTCCATAAACCCTAAACTGAATAAGAGAGGAATGTTCAATAACTCTCTCTATTTTTGGGGGTGTAAACAGAATGGAAATCTCCAAGTGTGCTGTAAGGGGAGAAGTTTCACGGAGTCTGGGCTCAGGATTTGGGGGTTATGTAGATGAGCATATAGTGCAAGCTGCAGAAGATGCATTCAGAAGAGTGTCTCTCTGTAGCAGGTGCAGGCAGAGGCTGTGGCACCAGAATAGCCTTCACTTCATTTTGTAGTTAGCATCAGGACCCCTCTGAACTGCAACAAATCAAGTTCACAAGTCAGAAGAACGTATGCCCAGTTTAAGCTAACCCTGCCATAAAAGCCCTTTTCCAGTGGAGTACAAACAGCACAATTATTGATTAACTTGTATTACTCCACCAGAAGAACAAATTATTGCTGATTAAAGCCATGCAGGTGATAAAGGAACTTAACCAACAAAAGCTGGCAGCTTTAGGTTAGGAAACAGCTGTGTCCCTAATTATGCAGCCTGATTTATACTCTATTAAATCAGTATATAAGTAACCCATTTCTCTGAAAGCATTTAAACCTCTTCTATTCCACCAAACACAGCAATTTTATTTGAAATAAATGTATCCAGCTCTTTTGGGAACATATGGTATATTTCCCTCTTATTAATAATTCAGTTCAAATGAGCAAAAATTAGTTGGTGCAGTTACAGCTGATTTTGTCCTGAAAAGATCCACATTAATTTTAGACGTTTTGTAAATTGAGCTATTAAATAAAAGCATTATATGTGAATTACCCTTTAAATTTTAAGCAAGTTGGTAGTCTAATAGTATTTTCTAGTCAGATTCATTTTCGATCTCTAAAAAAATTATAGTCATTATAGTAAGACAAATTCTGGAAGCCTGCTACTTCCATCCAATTACAGATTGTGCTAATAAGTAAACTGGAAAACTTTTCTGCTTCATTTTCCCTTTTCTGGGGGATTTTTCTCTTTTTCTGTCAGATCACAGAATCACAGAATTATTGAGGCTGGAAAAGACCTCTGAGATCATCAAGTCCAGCCTAGGACCTAACACCACTTCAGCTAAGCCGTGCCACCAAGTGCCACATCCAAGCTTTTCTTAAACACCTCCAGTGATGGTGACTCCACCACCTCCCTGGGCAGACCATCCCAGAGCCTAATCAGCCTTTCTGTGAGGAACTGCTTCCTGATACCCAACCTAAACCTCCCCTGGTGCATCTTCAGGCCATGCCCTCTTGTCCTGTCACCAGTTGCCAGGGAAAAGAGCCTGACCCCCACCTGACTACAGCTTCCTTTTAGGTAGTTGTAGAGATGATAGTTTCTCTCTTCACTTTCTCTTGTGCAAACAAGAAACTGACCTCCAAGCTCCCCACTGATGGGGTCCACCTCAAAATGTCTCTGCCACTTCTGCTTTTTTCCAACAGAGCTTCTCCTGGTCACTGCTGCCACACATCGCTTCTGGCACACAGCACATCACTTCTGGCACACATCACATCACTTCTGGCACATGTGTTCCTGGGCTGGCAGAGAGATGCACCAGGGGATTAGGGGGGAAGTGAGCACATATTTTGTATGAGATAAATTTCAGTGTGCTGCTGTGTTAGTCTAAGATGATCATCAGCTCCTTGTGATGGATTCTCCCCTCAATGCAAGTGCACAGCTCCTATTAGCCTTAATGGGAGTCGTGTTCATGAATCAAGAGGAGCTGCCCCTGTGAATGTGAGCTCTGCTCCTATTGCAGTGACCAAATGGGTTTAAAGATGTGCAGGTACGGTGGGTGCAGGTGGTGTGGTGCCCTTCCCAGAGAACTACTTCCTAAGCAGGAAGTCTTCCCACACAAACACATGTACAGGGCACAATCCACTCAGGAATGTGAGACCCAAGTAGTTTTCTAGACAGCCAAGATGGTGACAGTCTTTTTTTCAGGAGGGCTGCTTGCAACAGGACAAGAGGTGATAGTTTTAAACTAGAAGAGGGACATTTAGACTAAATAGAAGGAAGATACTTTTTACAGTGAGGGTAGTAGTGATTCCCTGGTATGGGTTGCCCAGAGAGGTGGTAGATGCCCCATTTCTGGAACCATTCCAGGTCAGGTTGGACAGGTCACTGAGCACCCTGACCTAGTTGAAGATGGCTCTCTAACTGCACAGGGGATGGACTAGATGACCTTTAAAGGTCCCTTTCAATCCAAATCATTCTGTGATTGTATGATTTAGTGCAGCTTTTTGAGCCCCTCAGGAGGTCTGTGGCTTCTGACATGCTGCCACAAGCAAGCTCCTTGCTAAACCTTTCTGTATTGGTGTTTCACATGTGAGACTGGCACAGAGCAGCTTCACTTCAATTTTTTTAACAGATTTGCACCTTTGAGCCAATGGCATTTTCCAACCCACTCCAGAGCATCAAAGCAGCAGCCTTTTCTTCCCTGTTGCCCTGGGTTTGTTTTCATAGCTCATAGTTTACCTACTGAGTGCCCCACAATTAGCAGTTACATCTGCAAATTAAAGAGAACAGCCACTTGGATCTCCACATGTAGGATACTTCAGAATATGATGGCATAAATCATTCTAATTTTAATAACTGCTTTGCTCACACATCTTCCCCCGTGTCTGTGCCTTTTTTGTTATATTATCTACCATTTCAGAAAGCTATCCAGCTTACTTACAGAGTTAAATTCAAATAGTCTAAAGGTTAATGTGGAGCGCTGGTGAGACGTTATGAGCACAGCAGTATATTTCAAAGGCACTCAGCTGCTGGAGCTCCTGAGAGCAAGTGCTCAGTGTAGCACTTCTGCACCCACGAGGCTTGCCCAGACCCCTCTCCTGCATGCCTGCCTCATTCTGCATGCCCTGTCTCCCTGGCACTAGGGCTGGAGGTGTGATGGTGATCAGTCTCAAATATAAATCTCTTAGATTCTTCGTTCCATATTTACCTGGTTTAAATTAGACTTAATTTGAACCCAAAGAGTGTCCTGGTGGAAGGATGTCCTAGCTTTAATTTATATCCAGATTCTAGAGTTGCAAGCACAGGGACTCACAGATGGCTTTGTCTTGACACCACTAGATCCTGTATCCCTCTGACACCCCAGTCTAGGTGTCATAACAGCAGCAGAGGACAGTCTTGGGAGGGGATACTTTGGAGCGAGTGTTGCTGTCAGTGTGTGAAGTGGCAATGAAGGAGGCAGAGAAGAAAAAGTTAGCCAATCTGTTACAGACACCCCCGTGCCCTGGGGGTCTACTGTCATAGGGCACGGCTCCACCTTGGTCCCATCTAGCAGGTCCCCCTGCTACATAAAAATCTACATGATCAATAAGGAGAAGGCAGAGGCACACCATGGAGAGGGAGAGGACATCACAGCTAGCACTGACATGAGTGGCCACATGTCTCTGTAGTTTTAAAAGTCATCTCTTCTCCATCCTTCAAGCTGCTGAGGATGATGATGTCTGGTGAGCTTCCTGGAGGCCACTGTAGTCCTGGATTTTGCCTACTCCGGTGAAAGACTGAGGCAATCTTGGCAGGAGCTGGGGAGAAAAGGCTGCAGGCACCAGATACTAATGAAATCCTTGCCACTGGATTGTGTAAAGCAGCTTCCTGACAGGAGAGGTAGCCCAGCAGCATCAAGAACCAGTTCAGAGCCTGGCTGTGACCTCGTGGGTGGTTTATGATGTTTTATCTGCACTTGCTCCTGTTTTTACAGCATCCTGAATATGACAAAGATCAAAACTGTCTTTGCTGGATGTTTACATTCATCAGGCAACTGATTTTTTGCTTGTTTGTTTGTTTTTTTTTTTTTTAAGTTTTGGGAATCTCTTGAGAGTACAATGAAGGAAATCCTTGAACTGCACAAGAACAAGAATTTTGCCTGCATAGCCAAGTTCCTGGATCGAGGGGAATAATTCCAAGTGCCACTTAAGGAGCTATATTTTTTCCAGAAAAAAGAAATAACGCAGAAAGGTCTCCATAAAACGCAGACAGAACATACATATTTATCTTAGTCTCAAAAACTTACAACCACTGAATAAAAAAATGACATCTGGCACACAACTACACCCAAACCAGCTGCAAAGGGTCTTTAAATCCACTGACAGGTACTTTTTTTCCCCTTAAACCAAGGAAGGAATATTTTTCCACTGCATATAAAAGCTCTCTGCAGTGATCCAGACCGATATTCCATGGCATAGTCCCTCCTTGTAGTGCAAGTGGAGGGATAACATCAGGCTGTGCTGTTCCTTCCATGCACTCTGGTGTTGCTGTCAGCACCATCTGCTCTTTTTCTGGAATGGACACGAAGAAGACTTTCTACTCCTTGGCTTTTATCAGGGTATTTATTTGAGTGCCTGTAATGAGTGTTGGTGAAAGGGAAGAGTGCATCTTCTTATCTCTTCCATACCTTACCTGTTCTCTTACTGCCACCGTTTCCCCCTGATATCCCCTGCCTCTATAGCCCACTCAGAAAGAAATCCTGGGATTAATAACGGCAAGTACTGATAAGGTGGAAAAGGCAATAAACTGTGTTCAGAGGGCCACTCTTTGATCTCTCAGCAATATTCTACTTCCACTGATCTTGAGAGCCTTCAATACTGTAACAACACAAACAAGCCAGCTCAGAAGGTGCAAAGCTGGTGGAGCTCCATCGCTTTGTGTCAGTTCTTTGGGGTTAGCCTAGACAACCTTTAAAGGCCCCTTCCAACACCAAACATTCTGTAAAGAATTCTGTGATTCTCAGCCTGACTCCTGCAAAGAAAAAACCAAACAGACTTGGTAGGTTCTCCCCTACTAAGCTTGATGAGCAGAAGATAAAGACTGGTGGTTCTTTTCAGTGAAATGGATTATTTGGTCCTATCTACACATCCTCAGCCTCTTGATAGTCCTGCAGTAGAAAGACTGCAGTTAAACAATATCCTAATTGGTTTGTTTGGTGTTTTAACTTTTATTTGCATGGGATGAATAAGCAATATGTGAGCAGGTCATGTGTAGCTGGGCAAACCTTCCCTCTATTAGACTGTTCCTCCAAGATCTTTCAAGCTCTTAGGGGTACAGGGTTTCTGTTCATCTGACCAAGCAGAGCTGTGTGGGACTGACTCCAAGGCAGTGGTAGCCTGAGCAGAGCTCTCACCCTCGGACCACATACCTGCTGGGATGTCTCTGGTCCCACACAAGGTGCTCTAAGGAAGAAACAAAGGTTGCTCCTTGGTGGGTTGGGAAGCTCTTCCCAGGTCAGAGGTTGAGGTGCTGTACCTGATGGGGGGAATCTCTCACCAGATGCTTTCCCAGGGAGGAATTTCCTTGTAACTGCACATTTGCCAGGGTGAGGATGTGTCAGGCCTGGTGGGAGTCTAATTACCCCATTCATAATCAGACTCTCCTCGCCCTAGAGGAGAGCCAGTAGAGCAAACCCACTGAAGTGGGTGAAAGAGATGAGAGAAGGATTTTCCCCATCAAAAGACATTTTTCTTCTGCAATAAAAAGACACAAGCACACACTTTTGTAGGAGTCAGATTATTCAGATCATTAAATCATTAAGAACTAATACATCCCCAGAAATGCTGAGATATCCATGAGAAGTAACCTTCCTTCCCCATATTCCCCAGCATGCCCTGAAATTAACTGCATTATTCCCTTCAAAGTTACTTGTTCAACAGTCTTTTTCTCATTCACTTTGCAAGGCCTCAGCTCCAAGGAGCAAGCTGCCTCATCCAACTCCACATCCAATTAGTGCAAATTCATTGTGGAAATAGAAATAAATCTGCAACCAGTCCACTGCTGACCTGTCCCTGGCAGGGGAAATTCCATGTTTGCAACTATGACTGCTGCTGCTTCTGGAAAGGGAGACTACATTCATCTTCATCTCAGAGTCAACACCACCATTTGTACCTAGATTTAATGTAATAATTGAGGAAAAAATAGGAGACACATTAATTTATTTATTTTGTTTGTATGGGGCAACAATTTAAAAACACCAAATACTGTTCACGGTAGCTGATTGCTGGGTGAGCCCCCAACATTTTACACCTACCAATGAGTTGCTGTCAATGTAACTTAAGCTGTTAACAATAAGAAATCTGAAATACTTTTTTTTTTTTTTTGAAGACTTCAAAGCAAGTTAGAAGAGTATCAGCAAACAATGAAACTGCAGTTTGATGACGACAAGGAGTTTAGTAAAGAGGTTTCCTATTTGTCTCCACCACGCAATAGATTTGAAATAAACCCCATTCCCTGTCAGGAAAAAAAGCAAAGCCTGAGCTGACAGGGCAGCAGAGAATTTATTTTTTTTCCCGTTTCTCCTTAGCTGAAGTTATTATCACAACTGCTAGAGAATTTGTGAGATTGGGAGATAAGAATCATTATGATCCATTGGGGACTCGTCAATCACAGCAAACTGCTACCAGAATCGAAATTGCATCTGCATTTGAATTAGCAACATTACTCGCCAATTTAGTTCAGAGTGAACATTTTTCCATTGAAGATGGAATTAAATTAGAAAATGAGTGAGTCTTTAATTTCCAGATTATAAATCACTGAAAATAATTCAACTCCTGTACCTTAAGGCCAATTACATTATCCTAAGCGACATTTTATCTCACAACCTTCCAAGTGATTTCGTGATGGGGAACCATCACACAAATCAGTTTTGCTCTAGTAGCACGAAATATATCTGCCCACAGAGTTACACATAAAATACTAGGAACAGTTTTAATGCTGGAGCTTATTTTACATGAAATTTAATTGCCTGTTTGATAGCAGCTTTTCATGTATTAATGAACTGATGCATATTCCAGCAATGGTCAACTTAGCTGTCCAGATCCCATACAAAATGTTAAAAAGTGATTGGCTGGTTTAATTTTTGCTGCTGTCATGTCACAAACCTCAAAAAGAGATCATACTGTGGTACTTTGGCTGCAAATAACATAAAGATTTAAAGTCATGGGGTCAAAAGAGCTTTTTTTTTTTTTTTTTCCCCTAAGACCCAAAGATATCAATAGCACAAGAACCTCATGGGAAAAAACAATATCTAGTGCTGGCAAAGAACAGAGAGATTGTTAATTGTTCTTAAAGGAGAAATACATTTTTCCTAAGTGCAGATATTTTTCTCTTTTTCTTTTCCCCTTGATAAGGGCAGAAGACAGGACTCCAGCCTGCCACTCTGCAGTACCCTGGTGGCAGATAGCTGAAAAGGCTGCAGCATGAGATTCAGGCTGTGTTGGATGTAAGTGTGCATGCCCTTTTCTGCACTCAAACCAGTGGGATTTCTTTTCTGAGCAGAGGTGCAAAGCTGTTTAGCCTGTACAGCATTCTGAGTGGGCAGTTGTGTTGTTGTCTCTTCCAAGAGCAGATGGCCTCTAGCCACTGAACAGCTTACCACCCCAGAAAAGTGCTCTGGGTGCTCACATAGCTACTTGGTCATGTGTTGTGTGGGCCAAAGGAAAATTCAGTCATAATATATGCCATAGAAATGTCCTTCCCTTTCTCTGAGGAGTCTGACAATAAAGACCTAATTTTCTCACCACTGTCCTCCTCCACGATCTCCTGAAGAAAAGCTTCTGCATCCTGTCCACTACTGGCTTTTGCCATGTTGGTCACTGTTTCTTATCCTCTTTCATCTGTGTTTCCTTCAGCAGACCTTTTCATCTCATCCTGCCATACTTGGTCACTTTCATCTGCCCATGCTTTTCTGCATTACATTGCACATTGCATTCTTGCCATGATGCCAGAGAGAGCCAGCTTAAAGGGTAGTCACCAAAAGAGAGAGCAAGCTTAAAGGGTAATCACCAAAAGAGAGGATTGGCTTAAAGAGTAGTCAGGAAAAGTCATTAATAAAACATAAGACACTTCTTCTTATGTATATAATATACAATGTGTTTTAGAGATACCTACATTTTATATATATATATAAAATAGCAAATGCCTTTTTGGTAATTAGCCATCCAAGTGAGCTTTAGCCTGTTCTCATTGTTAATTACTAAATCTTAGTTAGCTTTATTTGTTTCATCTAATTGTTCTCTTCACTGACTTGTTGAATTTTATCTTTATCAACTTCTGTTCCAGATGGATTCCTCTGTCTTTAAATTCCCTGTTACAGCGTGTGTGCCCTACCACAAAGTCTGGGCTGTAGTCAGGCAGTGTGTTTTTCCTTACTGAATGCCAGCTGACTGTTCCTGACCTGTCAGGTGTCCACAGCTTGGGTTGTAAAATCACAGTCATGCAATTTAGGAATCCTGCTGGATCCTTCCTAAATATGACCTCTATATCTTGAGTCGGGCAGGGAGAAATTGAATGAAATTCAAGAAGGACAAGTGTAGAGTCTTGCCCCAGGAAAGAACAACCTCATGGAGCAGGATAGGTTGGGGACTGACCTGTTGGAGAGCAGTGAAGGAGAAAAGGACCTGGGGATGCTGGTGGAGGGAAAGATGACCATGAGCCAGCAATGTGCTCTTGTGGCCAAGAAGGCCAATGGCATCCTGGGGTGTAATTAGAAGGGCTGTGGTTAGTAGTTTGAGAGAGGTTCTCCTCCCCCTCTACTCTGCCCTGCTGAGGCTGCATCTGGAATATTGTGTCCAATTCTGGGCCTCTCAGTTCAAGAACCACAGGGAACTGCTTGAGAGAGTTCAGCACAGAGCTGCAGAAATGATGAAGGCAGTAGAACATCTTCCTTATGAGGAGAGCTTGAGGGAGCTGAGGGCTCTGTAGCTTGAAAAGGAGGAGCCTGAGGTTGACCTCATCCATGTTGATAAAGATGTGCAGGGTGAGTGCCCAGAGGATGGAGCCAGACTCTGCTGGGTAATGCCCAATGACAGCACAAAGCGCAAGGGTGGAAGCTGAGGAGTAGGAAGTTCCATGGAAACAGGAGGAAAATTTTTTACACTGTGATAGAACACTGGAATAGGCTGCCCAGGGGGGTTGTGGAGTCTCCCTCTCTGGAGATATTTAAAGCCCACCTGGATGTGTTCCTGTGTGATTTTATAGAACTGGTGGGTGTGCCATGTTCTGGAACAAATGGACAATGGAACTCACATTAAAATTGTATGTCTAAAGATAGGCCTCTGTTTAAGACTTCTGAAATAACCTTTTGGTTAGTTACTTGGATATTTAACCAGATAGACCTAGGGCGTGAGAGATGATAAATGGATTACAGGTGGCAGACTTCACTGGCTGTTTGATGTAGGTTAGGTAGAGTCAGTAGCAGACTTCATGTAATTAAATGGATAAATATCCTACACTTCTCATTTTTCAATTCATGTCAGCTATTGCCAGGTCATTATGGATGTCCAAAGTATTCAAACAGAACTGATAAGAAGTCCATCTGCAAAAACCTTCTGATACCCTGGCAGCAAAAGCAAGCCAGAGCTGCTCATGGACCATCTAAGCAAACTCCCAGTACAGCTTGGCAATGTTGGTCTGACCAGGATCTGCAAAACACCTGCAGAGCAGGAAGCTGTATTAGCCAGCAAGCAGGACACAGGAAAGCTGATTCCTCATCCATCCTGTAGATTTAAGTTGCTTTCTTTGTTCAGGATCCACATCCATGAGCTCTGTGCTGAAGCTGGGCACCTGAGCAAGCTGTTTCCCACAAGTCATGAGAGAAAAAGGATACCTAGCATCCTGTCTGCAAGAGCCTGCTTCAGACATGGCCTCTTGCTAAAACAACCTGAACTCTTGCTCCACCTGCAAGGTGTTGCCCTCAATGACAGCATTTACATTTCAGTTCTCTTCAATAGCTCTGTCAGGGGATAAAGAAGACCTTCCTACTATTCTGGGAGACAGAGGCTGGTGTTTTCTCAGCAATGAGATGGCTTTTCATGTGAACTGAAGCACCCCCAGCATTAAAATAATTTGTTGTTTCCAGTGCTTGTACAAAGCTTCTTGCATAAAGCACACTCAGATCATGCCAGAAGACTCCCCTGACAGTTTAGGGGGATAGTGTTTAGCTTATTGATCTTCCCCTGCCACCGAGCTTAAGGCAGCATCCTTTAGTGGTGCTGGGTGCCTAGTCCTGGGCAGCTGGGTGGTTGGAGAAAGCAGGAGCTTTCAGGGAGAGACACATACTGAGAGACAATTTGATGATCAGTATTTGGGATCTCAGACTGTGAAAATGTGTAGGTCTGACATCATCTCAGACCTTCTCCCTTTGAGTCTGGCATCTTCCAGCCTCTTTAAAGAAGTCTGTGCGGATGCACTGAGAAGCAGACCCCTACAATTCAGAACCCCAGAGCCCCATGGTGAAGAGAGAACCCCATCCATGTGATGGATTAAACTTCTCCCTTGTGAATGAAGATACAGTCCCTTGGACAGATAATTTTCTGACACAATGAATGGAACCATCTCCCTGTTATATTTAGCCTCCAATCCCCTATAAATGCATTTTTGACCAATCTCCCTTTCATTTTGTCATGCTCCACAGACTGCACCCAGAATACAGCAACGCCACAGTAATTGAAAATGGAATAAAACTTCCCATCTGGATTTATTTGAGTTTTGTTCTGTAACACCAGGCTATTCTCCTAGTCATTTCACTTCTGGAAGGTAGCAAACATAACAATAAATATGGAATTGTTGCATTTAATTGAACATCTAACTCCAAGCTGCTGTTTCTCAAGGTATTTTGTACCCTTTGCTTCCAGCACATTTAATTATGTATGAAGGCTTCAAGGGGAAAAAAAAAGAAGAAAAGGGGAAAAAAAGAACCACCAAACCTAAAAGCTCTCAAATAATGTGAGAGAAGATTTCAAGCTGATAAATGTTATTTAGAATCAGTGTGATATGATTCATATTGTGATGCGATTGGGAGCAATATTAAAACCCACCAAGGCTATTATACCTAAATTTTTGTTTCAATTCATGCAATATTGCTGCTGCTTAATATGATTTCTATTTGCTTCTTTCCATTGTTGGTGTTTTATTGAGGTTGTGTCGGCTTTATCAGGCTAATCTCTGCTGCAAATGGAGGTCAGCAGAGCCAAAGCACTGGCAAAGAGCCTGTCTCCATTATATTCTTCTTGGTATGAATTTACTCAGAAAGTCTCCCTCTGATACAAACGCTTTCTTCACCATTCTTCCATGATAATATTTCTACCCTCACACACACTGACAGCTGGAAATTTCAAAGCTATAGAAACTCTCACCATCTAATCTTTTTATTATTATTTGTTAATGAAGAGGTACCATGCCTTATTTAAAGTAACACTGAACGTGTTCATCAAAAGATTTCAAATGAAGTGATCTTGACTAAAAGCCTGGATTTCAGGTAAATTGTATTTCAAAACATGCACAACCACTCTTAATGACAACAGCAAGCCCTTAATTTGTGTCAAGGGTGAGGAAAGTAATCCTACCATGCCCTTGCTAGAGTACAAGTTGGCAAAACAGGATATTGTAGAAGCTTTATAAATCTTACATCTCTATTTCTGCTTGTACTGGTCTGGGGAATAATGAAAAAGAGAGAGACATAAATTTACCTACCAAATGGACTACGCTCTCTCTCTTGAATGCCCACACATAACTTCCATTAACATTAGTATAAAATATACATGCACACCAGGAGGAAGAATAGCCTACCAGATATCCAGAGGTCTAGAATAGGAACAGAGGAATATTCCCTTTAGTAGCTGCCAATCCACCCAAGATCACAGGGATTGTACTGTTTTATTCCACTTTGAGTTAAACATCGATCCTAAAACGTTTGCATCAAAATAACCAGAGCCAAACTGCAGGAGGATAAACTGTACACCAGGGACAGGCTGAAATCTCTTTTTGGGTAAGGTGTGAGCTTTGCACAGTTCTAGGCATGGCTTAAAATCAAAGAAACCCACTAAAAAGCCAAACAAAGCCCCTCCAAGATGTTTTTTTTTTTTTCATTAAGGAGTCTTTGCAGTAAGTTTCTAAATATGTTATTGGGTATGTGTGACTGAAATCTGACAAAAGCTCACGATGCTTTATAATAATGTCCTGCAGCAAAAGCATGGCACCAATAACTAAACAACACTTCATCACCTTTGCCACTCTCAACAGCTCCCATTAATACCGAGATCATAGTGTTAGGCCTTCTATTCCCTAGCTGACCATGTTAGTGACAGCCGGGGCTTAGGCAATGACATTGAAAAATATTTGCAGTGACACAGCCACAAATCACTATCAGACAAGTTTAAAACTCAATATTCACTAAACTTGCATCTGTTCTTTTCTTGTTAGAACATCTACATCACATTTGTTACAGGCTGAGCCCCTCAAAGGATCCAAGCATTGATGGAAAGTGATAAAAATTATTGGATGCTGAGAGGGGCTTTTCTCAAGTCATTCACTGACATGAGGCTGTTGTCTGAGAAGGCATCAGCCAGGACGCCTGATGAGAGGCTTCCCTAAGGTGACTGTTTGCTTACATACAATGCACCCAGTGAGTGAGAACAAGTACTTGTGAGCCTGATTTTCCTAACAGTCTCATCATAGAAGTATTGATTTTTATCTTTATCACTCCCAGGGAACCTAAGCAGACATTTGACTGCTTAGTGATTGCCACATGATGTTATCTCTTCCGCATGGTTCAGATCCTCTCCAAACAAGCTGTATCTGTAGCTTCCTGCTTTCTGAGCATGGTAGTTGGCAGGTGTCCTAGCTTCAGATCTCCTTCCTCTTTCTGAAAGCATGCAGGGCACTATTTTTCCTGCTTGCTTTTCACAGAGTTGTGCTACTAAATCACTTAAGCAGGATGTAGAAGCTCCTGAAGCCTAGTGAGGAACATCTGCACAACTCCTACTCTCACCTCTTCAGGAGAAGGGACCAAGTAGATACAACAAAGTCACTTCCATTACCACATTCTGTCCTTGTTCACTGTCTTGCCAGTTTTCTACCCTGGAGCTCACACAACAGTTGGACATGTGAGTTGGACTCCCATGACAGTAAATGGCCATACTTGGACATTCCCAGAGTTTCTAAACCAAACCTGTCCACCTGCCTTTTTCAAACAGCCATTTAGGCCAATCCCAGTGGATCAAATACACAAATGTGGAAGGGAAGGGTTCTGTAAGAAGGGAAAAGGAGAGAGGTCCGTCATGTTTATAAGGATTTGATGGTGGCACTATGACTGAGGAGTAGAGTAAGTATGCAACTAATCTGTACCAAACCCTGAAGCAACAGAAGAGGAGGAATCTCATTGAAACTAGCAAGGTGGCCTGCAAAGGATGATGATCTTCTGGCATTCCTCCCTACAGGAGACTTGGGAGAAAGAGAGCACCACCAGGATCAGAAAAGCATCAGGCAAATTGATGGACAACAAACTCATGCATCCACACTAAAGAAAGCTGGTAGCAGTGCACCTTGTGACATCTGAAGGCAGTGGCTGTACAAGCAGGGTAAATAGAAAGGCAGTGGACTGCAGGCAGTGGCCCAACCTCCATATGTTCCCCTAAGGAGCACCTCCTATTGGAGCTATCTGATTGCTGAGCAAAGAGGGCCACTCTTCTGGAGCAGCAAGGAGCCCTCTAGGCTGGTAAGGGTCAAAAACAATTTCTAAGGCATGCTGAAGATCTCTATTAAAATTCTTTAATGAGTTTTCTCTTGACACACACCCTCCTAGTAGGAACAGATGACTTTCCTGGACAGGAATCTTAGCAGAAATGGCAACTTTTTGGAGTGCATTGAAGAGACTGCTCAAGAAGGGGAATGATTAATTCTTAATAGCAAGTTGTGCAGCATATTGAATGACACATTCCTACATTATATATTGATATATAACACACTGGTCCTGTGCCGTGCTGACTAGCAGTTCATTTCCAACAAGGCATAGTTTATAGATAATGCAGCAGGTAAGGGACAGAGCCATAAAGCTCTGGCTTTTTCACTTGTACCAAAACCTTTTGGAACTTCATTTTGGTTTGAATGATGACTGTCTTGGACGCTGGATATTAAGCAGAAGCAGCAATAAATGTATGCAATGCCAACCCTGTCCCTGCTTCCCTGAGGCAAGAGGCACAGCCCAATAGACTTAAATTTAGATGAACCACAGAAGGTCAGAAATGTGTGTGAGGATTAATCAAACTTCTTTGTCCAGAACTTTCTCACTGTTCAGTGTGCCTTACTTTTTGTTGTTCACATTTCTAGCACATAACAGTATGTGGGTGCAGTAGTGGGTTTTTTGCATTTAGCAATCATGATAAGGCCTCAGAACTAACCTAAAATTTCAAACTCCAAAGATTTCCTTGCTGTATACATCCAAACCTGTGCAGCTGATCCAAAAACACACTTTCAGAGAGCACCAGTCTTTTTACATCATCTTTCTCGTGTTCCTATCACAAGTATCAGTCCTTGTCTCCTTATGAGCTGTTTTCTTAGAAACCTGGATTATTTAGAGAGGCTGGATGCATGCATTGCTCTCTTACTTGATTTCCACTATATTTCTCCATTTTTGTGGTGCTGAGCTCTTTGTGATCTCTACAATTCTTCCATACTATGCTTCCAGCCATAATTTGAAAACAAAGTAACTCAAATGGTTTGGTATAATAATGAAGTATAAATTTTAAATTAATGAAATATTTGAAATTTATTTGAAGCCTTTGCAAATGCCAGTAGTAGGGTGACCCAGAGACCTACCTGGCATTTCCATCAACGTTACAACTGTCTCCAGCATTTGCAAATGCACCAATGTTACAACTGCCTCCAGCCTTTCCAAACCTTTGTGACATGTCTTGGAGGAAATATCTGAAAATTCAGCCTTCCATGAGCTTTGCAATGCCATAGCCCAAACGCTTTCAATTGTCTCATCTGAGGAACAGCTCTTCATTTCTCCTCAGCTAGGTAATAAAGCATTTTGCTCTCTTAGCTTTCATCTAAGATCAAGACAAAAGATACATTTTTTAGCAATGATATGAAATGAAATTGAAATGAGTGAGTACTTGGGGGAGAAGAAACCCTTAGTGCTAGGAATGCTTTGTTACGACTGAATAAACTAAATATGCTTAATATGAAAAGTAATGATGCGACTGATTGAAGAGTTTGACATCCCTGCACATGAAATATCATTAACAGGTTCACAATGCTTCTACATCCATACCAAACCTCAGAACAAAACAAATGGAAATATGGGACTGCAGCCATTTGTCACGGGAGCCTTTCAGTGTCATTTAAGAAAATGTTTTCTGTGAAAGACTACTCAGCATGAGCTGGTGCAGCAGAAGAAATTGCAGCCTGCTGTAAATGTAAGAATAAACCCAGCTGAACAACAGGAGAGCTGCAACACATCCAGACCTGGGTGAGGAGAAGCACCTGTGCCTCTCAGCTCCCCTACCTTTGACTTCACTGGGCATCAGCAGGTCAGACCTGCATGGAGAACACTGCTGCTAGCTGCCAGGGTGTAGTTCTCAGCACGGCAAGAGATGTCTGTGTTGATGTCTCCCAGGCACACCTTGGTGATGCCAGGCTCATTGCATTACATGCAGGGTACACCTAAGAGCAAACCATCACACCTCAAGCTCTTTCCAAGTGGTTTATAGATAGTCAATGTGAGAGTTAACCTACCTTAAGATCCCTTGGATAGGTGTGGTTCTCTTTTCCACCTCACAGAGCTGTCAGAGTGTTCACCCAGGAGACACATGCTCATGTCCATCTGCACCAGCATACGTCATTGTCTTGCAGAGAAGCAGACAATACTAAAGGTTAGCAAGCTGTACACCAGGACTGGAAATCCAGCCTGGCATTGCATGGCTGCTGTATTAGTTGCAGTTGCTGCACAGCCATCCCACAGAATCACAGGAACATTCAGGCTGGAAAAGACCCTCAGGATTACCAAGTCCAACCAATAACCCTACTCTAGAATGCTGACTCCTAAACCATAGGCCCTTGCTCTCCTGTTACTGCCAATGAGAGGTGATAACAACTCATCCTGTACCTTAACAGGGTAAAGACTCAAGATGCTTATCACCACTTCTGCCCGCCTTGCACTGGGAAATTTCCTTCTGACAGCTGTTTGTTAAATGGTGAGCAATTACATGCTCTGTACCTAACTTCCATGTTCCTGTTACATCTTGTTGGTGCCCACCTCATCCTGGTGGGGATTTGGTCTCAAAGTGGAACCAAATTTGGGAACATGCTTTAAAATACTATAAGCCATTTAACTCAATCACATCCATCTTCTGTTTAAAATTATCTAGCCAGACACAGCTGTTGCCTACCATGGCTCCATGGCTTCACTGACTATCATCATTTCATACCACCCTCAAACCTCTGCTGTATATAAATGACTCCTGAAACACGATGGTCGTCCTCTGGAGGAAACCACTGAGAAAAACTGAGGCTAACAAAAAAAGAAAGAGAGCAAGAAAATAAGTGTCCAAGTTTCTTGTGTTGCAATTTGGGGAGTCAATTTGATTGGATCTTGTTATAATTTAAGTATGCTTTTATTCACCCTTACACTTTTGATGTAGCTACCATTGGAAGCACAAGGGCTGGATTTCACTTTGCACTTTTCAGAAGTGAAAATGAAAATTACAAGAAGTAAATACAACAATGCATAAGTAAACTGAAATAAATGAGACCTATTGAGCAAAGCAAGCCTGATTTTACTATGACTGCACTTTTATGCAAATAACAAGAAGGCAGAAGGAAACAGCCTCAAGTTGTGCCCAGGAAGGTTTGAGGTGGGTATCAGGAAATATTTCTTCACTGAAAGGGCTGCCAAGCCCTAGAACAGGCTGCCCAGGGAAGTGGTGAAGTCACCATCCCTGGAGGGATTTAAAAGACCTGTAGATGTGGTGCTGAGGGACACGGTTTACCTGGCCTGGCAGTGCTAGGTTAACATTATGGTGTGATCATAAAGGTTTCTTCCAACTGAAGCAATTCTATCTTTCCACAAATGTCAATATACAGCACCAACCATGTTTCCTGCTTGCATTTTCCTGGTACCTGCAAGGATGAAAAAGGATGACCAACAACTTGAAATCCCAAGGCCTGCACTTCGTTGCATCCTTATGCAAGTATCCAAATGGAAGGGTAAACATTTTCACAGCTTAAAGTAATATCACAAATTTGCATGACAATAAAAGGGGGTTAGAGGAAGTGATAGATACACTATCGATGTTCATTGTATTGCATTTAATACCAATCAATATTGTCAAGTGTACTTGACAGCCAAAGCTTCTCTTTGGTAGGAAGATACATGAAATTGAGTAGAACATTGGTGTCAACCCAGAACAAAAATAAGGGACAAAAATAAGGGACAAACAAAAGCTCCAGTTTTATAATTAGCTTCAACCTCTCTCCCTAAACAACAGATTTTTTTGTTAACAACGTTTCATTCTTATTGTTTCCAAATCCAAGCTTTTAATTTCAAAATGTCACCTTCCTTAATTTAAATCACAGTATGATGGTCTAAAGGAAAAATTTACATTGATTCCCTGCCCCCTATTTATTATTTTAGTGTTTTTCTTGTTGAAAACTTCGAGGCCAGGTCTGCCTTTTCTTCTCCCAAAGCAGAGCACAATCCTTTCCCCAGCTGATTTCACGCAGATGTTATTTTTAGGCGATTTCGAGATATTTCTTTTTGCTAGCTCATGAGAAATTGCAGTTCTTGCTTAATTAAAAATCAGGAGCCCTAATGTCATTCCACTAGGGGGAAAAAAATGTAACAAGTTGTCACACGTGCAGAGGATTAATGCAGCAAAGTTGTTAACTGTGTGTTTCTTACTGCGGCTGCACTCTTTTCATGGCTTTCTCTGGCAACCCTTAGGACTTTATAAGCTGCATTCACGTGAAGCTTCTCCTGCCCTGCTCCAAGAAGTGTGCTTTAGACACATTGTTAACATAAGGCCAAATCTGTAATACAGCACGGACAATTAAGTGCACAATTTTTGTATAAATGCAAAATCCCTCACTGTGAATTATTTAATTAATGCTCTACAGTTCATTTAATAGTGCTCTTTCAAAGGCCACTTCACTCACAGAAAACTAATTTCATTCTCTGGGTTGATTTAATTAGATTGTGTGATATATGGTACTGCTAATTCAGTGGCTCTCTTTGCAGTGTCTAGCCCGTTGCTCCTATTGTCGGCAATCTGTCAGCCCCATTTTTAACAGTATTGAAAAATTCAAGCTTTATTATTGCTCGCTCACTCTTTCTCGCCCATCAGGAGGAAAGTAATGAGCTTTTCTTCTTATGAGAGCAAGCAGAGAGTGTGGTGCCCTCAGTGCTTCGGGCGCCGAGCAGTATTAACAGCCTGATTCATGAGTTAAGTTTCTAACTGCCCGTGGCTATTAGCGCTCAGTCCTTTGGCTGTCATTTAGTTAAAAAGACTCTTCGGTTAATTCACTCTTTTAATGAGACTGTGCTATTCAACTAATGTATTTTACTGTATGAAAGGTCACATCAGGAAGCAAAACAGATTGGAGGGAATGTAGCGGGAAGCCTGGCTGTCAAGAAACAGTTCAAGCCTCGCAGGCATTTCGCCGTCGCGGCGCCCGTAATAGGCTATGGAACTGACGGGCCGGCGCTCACCTCAACAGTTGAGCACCATAAATCACGGCTAAATAGAAAGCAGATTAATCAGAGGCACAGACAAAAAGAGCACGTGTTTCATTACCCATATAATCACCGACATGATTGCCAGACAAGCCGGGGGAACTGTACCCGGCGCTGACAGAACGCAGCGCGGCGGCAAGCGGCGCAACTCGGCTCCGCGGAGCCGCCGCCACTAAATCTTTCCATTAAGTAGCTGCTCTGCGAGACCTTCTTCACAGAGGGCCGCTTGCTTGGAGGGTGGTGTGGAGGGAACGGGCGTAAAACAGGAATATGAAGGGCTGTGGTTGACTGAAAAGGGTCAGAGGCAGTGGCAGCAGAGAGTTCGCCTCCCCATAGCCTGCTCTCCGCATCACCCCCTGCGTCATGGCAGCTGGGAAAAGTGAATGGAGATAGGATGACCTCCTCCTCTTCATCCCATCTTCATATCAACCCCCAGCAAGCCAGACCCAGCCTGCTTCCCACCGCTTGCTGGTTCAATATACTGTCCCCTTAAGACGTTAAGATGTGCTGAGTCTTAACACTTGGGAGGACATCCCATTGAAATGCAGTCTGTGCTTCTCTAACGTCATTTCCTCATTGCACTCCCCCTCCTCACTCCTGCTGTTGACGCCATCGGGAATTGTGTGTAACACATGTCCACATCCCACAGCTTCTCCCTGATGAGCTTCAGAAGAAAGGTATGTTTGAAAACCTGGTTTAACTCAGCATCTCTGCTTGGGACATCCAATGGAAAATGTGGGTTTTTTTTCTGAATACTGCTCATTAATTTGCAGAAGGAGATAAATGAGAAGCACCTCTGCTTTTAATAGCATTGCATCTGCCTACCGAGGTGTTAACCATCTGAGTTGTTGTGAGGGTATGTGTGTGTTTTATTCATTTTTAATTAGTGTCATTGGGGGGAAACTCCAGCACTTTAGGGGCAAAAGTATATTATTTTTTTAGAAACTGTAATTCCCTCAAACTATGGTAAACAAATCATTCTGATTTAAATTTCCCCAGCAACTTCCAAAGGGGGAAACCGTATGTTTAATTACTAAACATCTGTTGCAAAGAACACCCCCAGCTTTTGCAGCACTAATATCACTGTATGAATTTTAAAACCTGTCAGCAAGGGATCAGGAAAGCTTTGGGAGCAAAGAGCTGCTCACTTTAACCCCTGAACCAGATAATCTAACAGTAATCCATTCAAAACTAATCAAACATTTACAGAAACGCACCGGCACCGAGGAAAACAATTCATCATCTTCATATGCTCATTACACTTCCAACATCTCAATCTACCTATGCAAATGAGGCCAGGGATCTGACATCAGGTCCATGTACAGAAATTATAAACAAATATTCATCCATTATGCTGCTGAAATTTAACAGCTGGAGCACCAACAGTAGCTGAACTCCAAGCCCCGAGTATCAATTATTTATGAACCTAAAACTGACAAGACTGTCTAGGTGAATTAGCTGCATATGTCAAGCTTTGTTATAAATCCCAGCCTACTGTAAAACTCATTTTCATAGAATGTATGTACAAGGCTGACAATATATCAACAGTACAGCATTAATAATTTAGAAGAATGGCACCATAAGGGAGCACCTAGAAACTCTGTTCTGCAATGTAGTTGATATTACAAATAAAAAAGTCAAATAAAATGAATTTCCCATAAACAGAGAATCAAATAAAGCATTTCTCCATGATTTTATATTCAATTTTCAAAAAACTTACCAGTTGGTACTTGCATTTTTAGGAACCGTAAGCGTCACCTGAAGTTGTTCAATTATTGTTTTTTTCCTACCATTGCTAAAAATGCCTCTGAATTTTTAGGCCCACTGATGTGCACTGCATTGCATGTATTTTATTTCCACGGAGCGAGAACTGAAAGCGAGGTGAAGGTAAGAGGTGGATGGAAAGCTTTGTTTGCAGCAAGCACTGCTGCATGCCATGGTTCATCACCCTGAAAATAAAATATAAGGCTACTAGCAAATAAATGCAGTTAATTGTAGGCTAAAATCTATCATTTATCATATACACATGACACTAATTGAGGTAAAAGGTTGATCTATTTTGATAGCAGTCTGTGGTCAGGTATCTCAACCACTGATCTCCTTGGACACATCATAATACCTCTTCAATACACCTTTGTGATAGAGGGCAACAAAAAAGCTGTTGAACACCCTATGTATTGCCACCTGGATGGCATGGGCAAAACAAAAGGACAAGGTCTAGACTGATCTGAATGTCTACACTGAGATCTGTGAAAAGGACAGGTCCAGACTTTGCCCACTGCTTGGGAAGTTCAAGAAAGGTCTGAATTTTGCTGTTCTCTCCCACCTCCAGCAAAGAGCAGGCATTTGCTGCTTTGATGGAGCAATGCACACAGAATTACTCAAAATCTGATTTTTTTTTAGAAGCTACAGGTTTACTCCTTTGTATAAGTGAACCAAAGGCCAAGCCCATGGAGGCATGGCTGCTTTCAGCAGCTTTTTGCTATTCAGAAAGGCTGTCCACAAACCAAATGAATACATACTCATATGTGGACCCAGTCTGCCCAACAAGCAAGACTAGCTTCTATGCAGAAGCAGCCCAGTTTTTGATCAGCTGTGAACATCAGCTGTTTGCTTCCCCACAACACAACTTCTGGATTAAAAACAGAAGAGGAGAAAGGAGTGGGGGAGAGAGGGAAACTTGATCCCAGTCTTGAGTACAGACATCAAAGCTGAAGGATGGTTAAAGGGAATCCATAAGATTAAGTTTATGAGGATGTCATTGATTTCATGAAGATTGCTCTCATGCCTAAAGTCAGCATCTCTTTCATTTACTCTCTGAGATTCACACCCACAGCATACCAAGAATCCACAAGGACATCATTTAAGGCAGGAAAAAAGCCCCAACACTGAAATCTCAAAGCTGAAGAGTACAACGGTTTTAAAAATATTTTAATGGTACAGGAGGTAAATGTGGGCTTTGCAAGAACCAGCAATGATTCAAAAGAGGTTGACAAGGAAGTTAGAGCATTTTTGAGTCAGGAGAAAGAGACTTCAGAGGAGAAAAATGGCCTTAGTGATGCACAATTGTACATCAAAGGAGACAAAACCAGTTGATTTTATGAGTGGAGTGTAGAAAATGCTCCAGTGCCATCTCCTCCTCTGTAGATTGCTGCCACTTCTGACTCGGGAAATACTTGCAAGAGACTGGGAAAGTTCAGTGAATATACTGTGTTAGATAAAGACCAATAGAGATAAGCATATGCCTCATACATCAATGATTTATGAAAGAAGAGTTCTTCCAGGAAGCTGGCAGTGGTGGGATCAGGGAGACCCATGGATTATCCAGTGTATCCTTCTGGAGTACAGAAGGAGGGTTTGTGTAGTGATTCTTCTGCAGTTCTTCAGACTACCAGGGATTTCCACTTCCCATTGCTTTAGAATTGTCTGTATGGGTTGCTTGCTGTCTCTTTTGGAGAGTATAGTAGTCTAATAATAATAATAATAATAATAATAATAATAATAATAACAATTATTATTACTGCTATTACTAATATTCACTGAGGGTGAAATTCACTCCCAGGCAGAAAGCCAAAGAAAGCCTTTTGCATCACTCAAGTGCTTAAGATAGGGCTTCATACAGATTTAAAAGGAGCAGTGATCATATGCTGGCTCTCTAGATCTGAATGAACATCACCTGGAATGTCCCTAAATGCCATGGTGCTGCCTCAGGCATACAGAAAGATGTTTGCTGTTCAAATCCCTAAGGATTTTCCCCAAGGACTTCTAGCACAGACTGAAGACCTCAGTGCTTGCTTGGAAAAGTGAACAATGCCCTCTAAGCAATCCCCAGGAGAATTATCTAAGTTGACGTAGTGAAGCTGATTTGCTGCCTTGGTGTGTGGTCACATCTCTCACTCTGCAGGTGTCTCTTGCAGCAAACTGATGCTTGCATTAGTGCTTCCTGCTCACACAGCTGGCACCTGTTCAATTTTTCCCATTAGCTCTTTCAGTGACTATCCTAAATCCTCCTTGAATACTTTGTCTTTTCCAGAAGTCATGACTTTCCAACTTCCCATCACAGTGGAGCCACCAGCTGGCACTCCTGTTCTTGCTGCTACATACCACAGCATAGCAGCAGTAGGGTTGCCTGTGCTGCCCTGATGCTCTGGCAGCACTCACAATCTGCTGGAACAAATTGCTCTGATTAGGGTCACAGTTCCCAGCAGCAGCCCTTTAGGAACTCCCTGCCTTCAGCTGGCATCTGGGAGATATATCATTTCTTCTGCAGTAGAGAAAACAAGATGGATTCATCTTTCCTCTTCTAACTCCACCAAGCACTGGGGCTATTCAGTATCTCAGGGGGGCTACAAGAAATACCATAGACTCACAGAGTACTTGGGGTTGGAAGAGCCATTAAAAGCCACTGAGTCTAAGCCCCTTGCAGTGAGTAGCAGCACTTCAATTAGATCAGCTTGCCCAGTTGACTGTTGGGGGACTACCTTTTTAGCAGGGCTGTGACAGGACAAGGCGTGGTGGTTTTAAAGTAAAAGAGAGGAGATTTGGACTAGATAGAAAGAAGACATTTTTTTACACTGAGGGTGGTGAAACACTGGCCCAGATTGCCCAGGGAGGTGGTGGATGCCCCATCCTTGGTAACATTCCATTTCTGGTTGGACAGGCCCCTGAGAAACCTGCTCTAGTTAGGGATGTCCCTGCTGACTGCAGGGGGCTTGGACTGGGTCAGCTTTAAAGGTCCCTCCCCCCCAAAACTATTTTCCAGGTCTATGATGCTAGTCAGTCATGATGTTGACTTGAAATTACCTAACAACTGTTCTAGTTTTTCACTACGAAACACTACAGAATTAGGTAAACCTGCTCACCTGGGAAAGAAGGCATTGAGCCAAAGCCATACCTGGCTCTTCAAACTGTTAGCTTACACTCTCCCAGTAGCACCCACACAAAGCCATCCAACATCAGAAAACCAGAGGGGTGGACAAACTCACCTGGCTGGCTGAGCACAAATTGTCCAAGTCTCATTAACGAAAGTAATTCTTTTCTATTGCACAATAATCACTATTTGCTGAAAAAGCTGTAGTTACTCACATTTGAAGGTTGTTTTGGGTGAGTTAAGGTAGGAAGTTACAAGAGCATGCAGAATCCATCTATAAATCCTTTGGGCTTTGGCAAGTGTGGGTTAAAAGCTTAAAAAGATAGAGGTCATCAAGAAAGGAAGAGTGATTTGAGTAGTTGTGTGAGTTTGAGCTAACATTTCATGTGAGACTGGTTTTATGAGGGCTACGTGGTGCATTTCCAAGGCATCAGCTCAACAGCTGTGTGTTTGCCTTTAATTTCTGAGAAGGGCTTTTTCAACACAATAGTTCTGTGATTTCTTGAAATTTTTAGTTAGAACTGAGCTGAGAGCTGAGAGTCTCATAACCATAACTCAAAAACTGGATTTGGAAAAATAATTCAAAATTAAATTTTTTTTTTTAATTGGCTATGCTTGGTGATAACTCTTGACTTATTCTTCTGTGCCACAGAAATAAGCTATGATTCTGGGGACCTGCTTTTGTGACTAAAAAGATAACTCTCTTGTTGGGAAGAAAATTGCCTCTCTGACATAAATCTTTGGAATAGGAGTTCATAGAAAAATGGAAAACATTAAAAAAAAATTAAAAAATAGAAATCAATTATCCCAAGCTAAGGAAGCACTAATTTATGAATATACCACTTTAATTTAGTGATTGCTGAGTGGAGCAGTCCTCTAGTGTGCCCAGAAAAGCAGAAATAGCCTTTGGCTAGGGCCCTGATGGTGACCACAACAGCAGTACATAGAAACCACAGTCAGCAAAATCATCAGGTTTACTGAATCCTGCTCATGACCATTGCAGGTTCTTCTCATTGTGTCTTCAACTCATTCCTGTGCTGAATTTCACCACATTCTTAATGAAAATGTTTTCCTTTCCCTGCTCTCTCTCTGCACTGTCTTTGCCCAGGGACTGTAGTGTATGGATGCTGTAGCTCTATACTAGTACATGATCACTGCTGTTGCTACTCATTTTCTGTGGATAGCTTTTAGCTGTAAAATCTCACTTGCAGTCATTCTGGATAGTGGATATTTTGATTTTTCATTGACAAGGGATTTACTACCTGCACAAGTTGTAAACATGGAATTTTGGGACATGGTTTTGTGGGCATGCTGGCTGGCTTGACTGTTGGACTCGATCTTAGAGGTCTTTTCCAAGGTTAATGATTCCACAACTCTATGATTCTGTCATGCTGACTATTGTCTAACAGTGACTGATTGCTGTCTTGTCTCAATCACTCTCTGCTGAGGCCATGACCTTGTTGCTCTGTGCATTGATGGTAGCCATATGAGCTTTACAAGCAGCTTGAAGAGAAGATGAGCAAAGATTTGCATTGCATCAGCTTTGAAGAGTGCATAGTAATGACAGACGTAGTTCCTTGCCTGCCATTTTGGTTTGCAACTAGACTGCAACTCAGAACTTTCACGTTTTGTGCCAGCAGGAAGAGCCCTTCCTTGTCTGCACTGCTTCCCACTGAACGGAGATAAGAATGAATTAGAAAAGTCTAAAGTGGCAGAGCCTCAACTCCTCCTCTCCCAACTATCGTCCATAGCTCAGGAAGCCAATGTAAACACACAAACTGTGAAGTGATGTCGTGACAGGACTGGAGATCCTCCAACAGCCACCTGTAGACCCTGGTGCTGTGTAACAGTTCAACCTGACACCCCCACAGTCAGGTAAGTTGCAGTATGGAAGAGGATAGTGACAGGAGGCATGTTCTAGAGCTTGATGGCAATGACATCTAAAGTAAGCATCTGCCCATCAACAATGAGCATCCCAAAATGAATGCTGGTTCTCATCTGCTTGAAAAACAAACCAGCACCATTAATTATCACTTTTACAAAGCAGCAGGGGAGTGGGGAGCAGAAGGGGAAGGGACGCTCCCTTCTCACCTCCTGAGGCACAGAAGCAGTAACAGTTGGTAACTCAGCCAAAGTTTAACTGCTCTGACAGACATCCCAAAACCACTTTCTTTTCTGACCTGCTAAAACACATTCATTGCAGTGACTCTCACCCTACCTGACCGCTACTATATTTAAAACACCTCAGGGTGTATTTTGTTTCCAATAAAGCACATTAGGACCTAATTGTCTAAGAAATAGAGCTGCTGTTCTTGGTGATGCTGCTGATTGTGCATGGCCATGGACAGTTAAATTTACAAAGCATTTCAAAATTATCTACAGTTGGCAACAAAAAGAAAAAAAAAAAAAAGAGGTTTGTAATATTTAGCTGGCTAAACTTGATGCCTGATAAATCTTTCTGCTTTTTATCCTGCTCATTCCAAGGGTGCCACTTGTCTGTCAGAATACAGAAGTTCACTTAGAGCATTTTATGTGCTTTAAAGCCAAAGGCCTCCTGGCTGGGATTAGAAATGCTGTGTCCAGCAGGAGCAGGGAGGGGATTGTCCCCTGGGACTCAGCTCTGGTGAGACCACACCTTGAGTGTTGTGTCCAGTTTTGGGCACCACAATACAAGAGAGATGTGGAGGTGCTGGAGCCAGTGCAGAGCAGGGCAACAAAGCTGTGAAGGGCCTGGAGAATAAATCTGATGAAGAGTGACTGGAGGAACTGGGGCTGTTTGGTTTGAGAAAGAGGAGGCTGAGGGGAGACCTCCTGGCTCTCTACAGCTGCCTGAAAGGACATTGTGGAGAGGCTGGTCCTGGTCTCTTCTCAGTGGTAATTAGTGATAGAACAAGAGGGAATGGCCTCAAGCTGTCTCTGGGTAGGTTTAGACTGGACAGTAGGAAACATTTTTTTCAGGGCTAGAGTGGTCAGGGATTGGAATGTGCTGCCCAGGGAGGTGGTGGAGTCATCAACCCTGGATGTGTTGAAAGGTGGTTTGGATGTGGTGCTTGGGGCTATGGTTTAGGGGTGAACTTTGTAGGGTAGGGTTCTTGGTTGGACTTGGTGATCCTGAGGGGCTTTTCCAACCTGAATGATTCTGTGAAAGTCAGAAGGTCCTTAGAGTTGTCATGGTGTTGATTTTTTCCCCCATGCTGTCATTGCAGATGACATTTAAATCAGCAAAGCTTCAGCATTGCTCCCACTGCTGGCAAGTGGCCACCTTTCTTGGGAAATAAACAGAAATAGCAAAACAAAATGAACAAACAAACAAAACCCCATGGAGAGTGAGGAGCAAGTTTGTTTGTGAAAGTGCTAAACAGAGTCCTGAACTTTAAAGATATGCAGGAGCTACTGACACCTCTAAGACTTTTATCCTGCCTTACCTTTTACTAAAGAGTGGGCAGAGGCAGGAGTTAAGGCATATTGAGAGCTGTTCTTTCATTTCAGTGCTGTTTTTAGGTCTAACAGGAACTGTTGCCCTAAGTGAGTATAAATCCTGGGAATGAGCTTGGTCTTGTGCTGTGATAACCTTTAGCTACCCTATGTTGATCAGATTATTGGGAAGATTTTCTGAAAGTTCTTTTAATTCAGTGAAAATCTGTCTTGGGAAGTGAGGAAGGAAATGGAGTGGTAAATACTGAGAAGTTTTTAAGGGGTAGTGCCACAGGCTTTGATGATTTTTCTTCTTAAATTAAAGTTTACTTCTTAAATTAATTTCTAGGTTAACCTAGAAAAGGAAAAAATCTGTGAGTAGGGTGAGTGACTCATCCCCACTGCGGCCAGGTTGCAGGATATCCCCTTGAGTGATGCTCTCTGGGTTCATGTTCCTACAGACTATAGCAGAGTAGTTAATGGCAAGGGAACAGACTGGGCTATTGCAGCTGAATTTATTGAGGGCATTTCCAAACATAAAAGCTGCAGGGTCAGGAATGAAGAAATATTCTGGAAGAAGATTTGGTGTGTTTGACTAAATTTGTGCAATGGCAAAATGTTCTCTAATGAAGTACTGTAAGGAAGGCAGCAAGGGAACCTTTTAAAGGTATGCAATGGCTTTAATGTGGATAAAAATCAATCAACAGGGATTATAAAGCAGATATTGTCTGCACAAATAGCTGAGAAGATCCTTTGCTGGTATTTTTCCAGTTATTGAACTATCAGGTATGACTGTATAACAGCAAACATGGAAGCCAAACAAATGTCATACTAAGTACTTCTCAAAGATGTAATTGATCATCAAATTCCAATAACAGTTTAGGTACTTTAGTTGATATTGAGATTAATATACAGCCTGCTGCAGCAAGAACCTCTTCAGTTTCTGACCTCGGCTGGTAGTAAAATCCAATCGATATTTAGACCAAGCAAGACTTCCAGAGAGGATGCATTGAACACATTAGTTACCTAAAAAAAATACTGTCATCAGCTAGGAAACCCAGACCACTGTGAGGAATGGGATGGATCAGAATTGAACCCAAAAGAACTTGAACAGTCACCTGAATAAAAGGAGAGAGGTCCTTCAGCTCTAGTTTTGGGGGTTTGGCTTTATGTTTTTCGACTGCTGCTGCCCCTCTGCCAGACTGAGCGGTTAGCTGCTGCAGAAGGGCAGAAGTTGCTTTGGAGAGCTTGGTTAGAAGACATCAGATCAGCAGCATCCTATCACCAGTGGCCAGTCAAGGCTCACCAGTATATCTTAGCCTCCAGGTTGCAAGGCTGAGCTCACATTACTTGCAAACATTTCTGTGCCCAGAAACTATTCCTGGGAATCCTGGGAGTGAGAACCAAGATTCACAAATGCTTTACATTTCTCACTCAAACGTTTCAGTATCAACTCTACTGACAATGTAACATAAATGTAATCATTAATAGCTATTAATTGATAGGAATCATATTTTCATCATATGGGTTATGCCTTGGTTTTCTTCTCTATGCACCAGTTACACTTCTGTAAGGATATAAAGTTTGTTGCTAAAACAAACCAAGTTTTGCTGAGTTCTTTTCCCAGCTTCTTTGGGATCTTAGAGTTGATTATCCCAAGCACACGTGAGACTGAGTTTCCAAAACGCTCCAATCTGATCTGATTTCGTGCAGTTTGTGCAAGTTATGATGCATGGCATCCAAAGCTGTGCCTGCAAAACCCCTGTAATGCTCTTTTGTAAATGCACAGAAGCAATGGAGCTCATGAAGACAAACCTCACTGTCCTAAGGAGTTTTTTAATCAGAATTGCTTTCTACCAAGAGGGTCTATTGATTTTTTTTTTTAATTTACCTTTTATTTCTTATCTGTATATACACACATCTGTTATGGTTCATTTGACTGTGGGATTTCCATGAATATAATGATCCATTTATTACATCTTGTCCAACGTTCTTCAAAGCAAAATCAGTCTTTGAGAAGTTGTTTAGAAGCTTGAAAGCCATTTAGAAATTCAGAACAAGTTTCTCAGATTGAATCCTCTCCCTGTGCTGGCCTTGGCTGTAATACAGTTGCTAAAACTAGTGGCAAGGTTTCATTCTTTTTGATGTGTGATCTGTGATACACCTGGGGCTTGGCACTGGGGAACAGGCAACTTTGTCCTGTAGCCATGGAGTAAACCTTGGGCAGGCAGGCAGGGAGGCTACCACCACCTCTTCAGCCCAAAGAGCAGGACAAGGAATCCTCAGAAGAACCTCTTCAGTTGAGGAACTGGTTGGAACAGGAGAGGTTCTGCTACAGCCTGGACTGGCAACACCTTGAGCAGCCCAATTTCTCAAAGCTGCCTTGAGGAAGGGGAAGAAGGGTGAGCCATGGGGTGGTTTCCAAGACGCCCAGGTGAAACCATGGACACCGTATCCGAGAACAGCTCCTCGCATTGCTTAGCTCAGAGAAACAGAATGCTTTCATTCCCCCTCTGTTCTCTAGATCATCAGGGGGGGGGGTTTATTTCTGTAGTCAGCTGCCTTCTGACATCTGGCAAGGATTTTAAGGAGCTGCTCCTGCAAAAGACAGTGTGTGTTGTGCTCCCCTAAGACAAAACACCAAAGAGAGACTTCTGGTCCTCTCCTCAATTGCCCTCACAAACCTTCACATGCCAGCTCTGTCTTGGCCAAGGTGATGCTAAGAAACAGAAGGAAAACATGAAAGGAGCTCAGGAAAACCTGTAATTTTTCTTCCTTTGTACTCAAGAACCTAAAAATATCTCTGAACAATGTCCTTTTTTTTTTTTTTTTCAATAGGCATTTATTGGATTAACTGCTTTATAAATAACCATGTAATGCATCTGGCCAGGAAATGGATTAAATGCTGCTACTTACATGTCTTTGCTTAATGAAATGCACATTTCCCTGCTGCTGGGCACTGGAAGCTCTGACCCGTATTCCACACACACTGGAGTAAAAGTAAGTAAAAATAAAGTAGCAAACACAGCTGCCAAATCTCCACCTTTTTCCATCCCATTCCCTTCAGTGGAGAGCATCAATTATTTCTAAGTAGGAGATTAGTTCAAGAAGAGCAACAGAGGAATAGAGGCTGGAGCAATTCTGTGCTTTGGAGGACACAGGTATTGTGCTCAGCACACATCTGCAAGGCTCACCCTCTTCAATCAAATGCTGCTCCACTGCAGTATCTTAATTGTTCCAGGTGTTGCACTCAATAAACATTTACTCAGGATTTTATGGATGTACTACACTTTAAAGATTTGCTTCCTGTTTAAAATACTTGGTTCCCCTTCTGTCTGTGGAAAAGCTAGAAGAAAAATGAACTCTGGTAAATCTGTGTGGGCTCAGGGGTTGTTTGTTAACCTGTCCTTGTAGAACCATATTTTTCCATATGATTTGGTTTTGTAATGTTCTCACACCAGTGATATCTCCCTGCTAGCAAATAAAACCAGAAAGGAATACAAAGAATGAAGTGAAACTGCATAGACACCACTGCCATGCTCTGGTTATGAAAGAGAAAGGTCAGCATTGGGTGCCAAAGGGCAGGGATACATTCAAATCTGAAACTGCTTTCTGGGGCTCATTACAGAATCCAACTTTTTCACATTACAGCGCAGAACTGCACTGAACTGGACTCCAACCACTAGGACACTAAGTTAGTTTTATTGTCACCGATTGCATCACAAAGGGAACAGCAACATCCAGGATACTCAGATGATTCCCTGTACCTAACCTGTCTGCTGTGGTCCATCTGAAATACTCCATCTTCTTAACCAGTTCATCTCTTCCCTCCAAAAGGAGAAGGAAGTAAAATAGAAACATCAACTCATCTCTGGAAGCCTTTTGTTCTTCACATCCCAAGGTCTGAAGGTACAAATTGAAAATAAATAGATAAAAGATCTTAGCCAGAACTGGGATTTTTGGACAAAACCAAGGACACAGAGAGATCTATTGCTAATTAACCTGACTCTCACTTCTTCATGACACAATATCATGTCATGGTCTAAGCAGCTTCCCTCTTTTCCATCATATGTATGAAAAGCTGCTTGACTGCTTTCAGAGCCCTTCACAGCTTGTCCTCATCATCCTCATGGTGAGGTACCAACTCCCCTGCATTCCCAGCAGACCTGCATTCATGCCCATCAGCTTCCATGGAGGCAGCTCTTGTGCTTTCTGCAGGGCAACCCTCATACCTGACACAGCTTACTTAGAGGTCTGTACCTCCACCTTATTGTCCTGGGGAGAGATGATTAGAAGAGCTGCTGACTGCCTCTGTCTCCTCCTTACTGAGCTTTGGTCATGCTTCTCCTCCTTCATTCAGTAAACACTTGCTCTTGGGGGGCTTTTTCTCATCCTGTCCAGTGTGCAGGACCCTCGTGGCCCAGACACTCTAATAATTAATACAACAATTTATTTCCTGGACTTTGGCCAACATGTCATCTCAACATGGTGCAGCTGCCCTCCAAAAAGAGACGTCCCAGCACTGAGGGCTGGAGCTGCTGGGGCTGACAGCCATGGTGGCATTGCAGCCCTGGTGGCCTTCACACTGCTCATCCACACAGAGAGGCAGCAGCACTGCAGTGCACGACATCCTCTCTGCTCCTCTGCACATAACACCTCAGCTCCTTGTGCTTGCTGCACCATGCATTAATTATTAGCTGCAAGAGGATGGTTCTTCCGTGCTGATCCTTGATGTAACACAGCACACACAGCTGCTGGCACCTCATCAGCTGCAGGGCCTGTGGCAGGGCTGAACTGCCTGATGTTCCTGCAGAGCCATCAGTAGCAGCCCCACAGGAGAACCCCCAGAGATGAGACCCCTGACAGAGCACCTTGCTGGCCCCAGGCTGGGTTTCAGAAATCATGTACATAGTGTGTCTGTGTGTGCTGCTCTTGGAGAAATCTGAGAGTCACTGAGTGATGGGGGCTGGAAAGGATCTCTGCAGATCAGCTGGGCCAATCTCCCTGCTAAAGCAGGTTCACCTAGAGCAGATTTGTTTTTCAAACCAGTTACATTCCAGTAGCCTGCCTCTGGGAGCAGGTTGGTTGGGCTAGATGATCTCCAGAAGTCTCTTCCAGCCACCACCATTGTGTGATCCTGCACCAGTCTGATGACATGCAAAAGCCCATGAAGCACAGCCTACTGCTTTTTCTCACTATTCAAATGAAATTTAAAAAGCCAAAGTCAAATATCACTGAGGGTAGGAGAGGCATGGGCTGAAGGTGGGAATTTTGCAAGCACACACCTGTGGGAAATGAAGGAGAGGAGGAGGCTGCTGATGTGTGGTGTGATGCCCGTGTGGCTGCAGAGCAACTCCAGCAGCACGTGGCAGGAGCACTCATCACACTCAGCCTGCACTCCCAGGTGCCGGCCTCAAGGCACCAACCAAGCAGGGACTCACTTCAAAAGTGTCTGCTTTGGGGACAGGCATAGAATAAGTCCCTGGGGAGTCAGGGATGTGGGAAGGAAGGACAAATCTCCTCTCCTCGGGGTGCAGACCCCAGCAGGGCTCATCCTCACTGTCTATGCAAAGCCAGGCCAATGGCAGCTCTCAGCAGCCCCAAGCCCCTGGCAGGTCCTCACGCAGGGGTGGCTGGGGGTTGCCATCACCACGTCCCTGTCCTTCTCTAGCCAGGCAGCCGGTGGGTGGCAGCAGCAGTGCAGGAGCCCCCAGGAATACCCCCTGCAGCTGAGCTACCTGCTGGCCCCTGCAAACTGATTTTGCATCAAGCTAGCGCTGCCTTGCCTTCTGGTGAGTAAAAGTCATAAAACTCCCATCAGCTCAATGACTGTAATGACTACTCTGAAGCTTTTTATAGGCGATCAGCTGCGGCAAAGGTCTGCTGGTAATTTGTGGATGGGGTACATTACCGTTATCCTTCAGGAATTTCTGCTGCCTTTTTATATGCCTCTTTTCTCTTGAGGGGACTCTGAAATTAACAGGAGGCATTAGGCTGAAGCTTTGCCAGAGCCTCTTGCTGAGCACAGACTGCATTTATTTCTCTTCAGACATGATCTGGTGATCCTGAAGAGAGCTACAGCCTGCTGATTCAGGGCTGGATGCCTCCCTCTGCCCCTCCGCAGTTCAGAGGGTGGCAAAGGGGCGTCAGAGTGAATTGAAATTTTCCTGGAAATGGTATGAAGGGAGGGGAGGAGATTTTAAGTAGCATAAACGAGCAAAAAGCTTTAATGGTCATATATTGGTGCAAACCCCTCTGAACCAAGCAGGGGAGAAAATGTGGGAAGTTACTTGGTTTGTGAACTGCCCACACCAGCGAAATGTTCCTGGTGCCATGTGGGAGAAAGACTGAGTGGATGATTCTTCCATCCAAAGCAATCTGCAGGGCCAGGTTTGGGCCAGTCCTTCCCATAAAACTCAGCCCAAATGGAAACTGACCATGATTGAGCAATTTACTCAACAATGAGAAAGCTCAAGTACTGTCCTCAGGGTAGGTTCTCTGGGCTGTAGCTGACCCCACTGCCATGCCGCTGATTTTTTGCAGCCAACTCCTTGCACTGCAAGCAGCATTGCTACCAACAAAACAATCTTCCAGAGATCATAAAATGTTAAGAAGTTCATTTGTTTAAAGCTTTATGAAATAGTGCCCTTGTAGAACACCTGCTTTAATTTCCTGCACCGGGGCCGAGGTGTGGGACACCAATACTGATTAGCACCTCTGATGCTCAGATTTTCCACTGTGCTATTGCAAAACACATCATCAGCACTGCAATATGAGCTCTGGAGTCTGGACCTGTTGCTGTCAGGGGACTTGGGCAAGCTAACACAGAGCAAAAAATAACATAAGTGATTCCTTCCAAGGGGGAAACAAAACCACTCAGGCTCTCCAAGTGCTGTGGAGAGCAAATCTTGAGAGATGTGAGTGGTTTTATGAATGGCCCCAAGGTTACAACACAGGACACAACTCAGTTTGATGTTGCTGTGAGTGACAGCAGCATCCTCCAGATGTGCTTAATCTGCACACTCCCCTACAGAACCCCTGGGAAAAGCTGTAGGGTTTGTAAATGTAGGACCTGCTTCTTGGTGTGTATGAAACAGTGTGAACATCTGGGCTGAACTGGAGTAGGTCCAGAGAAAGACAGAGAAGCCGGTGAAGGCTCTGGAGAACATGTCCTTTGCCCCTCATCCTATCACTGGGCACCAATGAAAAGAGTCTGGCCCCTTCTTGACACACAGGCTTAAGGTATTTAAATGTAGACATGGAAGAGATCCCATCTCAGCTTTCTCTTCTCCAGACTAAACAGCCCCAGGGCTCTCAGCCTTTCCTCATATGAGAGATGTTCTACTTCCTTAATCATCCTTATCCTGGACTCTCTCCAGCAGTTCCCTGTCTCTCTTGAACTTGGGGGGGGGGGAGGAGGGGGGCAGAACTGGACCCAGGACTCCATTTGAGGCCTCAATCCACTTCTGCCCTGCAGCAACACCTTCACAATGTTCTGAACCATTCCCATCCAATTCCTCTGAAAGAGAAGTCTTGAACTCTGCCAGATTTTGCCACTTTCAAGCCATCCCTGTAGCAAACACTCAGGGATGAAGTGATGTTCCAGCATCTCCCTGTCACTCAAGAAGCTGTCTGCTTCCTCTGCTCCACTTTCTATCTTCCTTTCACCACCTTCCCTGGCAGCAGGAGGCACAGCGTCTCTATGCATCCAGGCTCCCAAATCCCCCCTACATTACAGTTTAGTCAAGTCTGAGAACCAAGGTGTCAAAATAATGCCCAAGCAGGCAGCTGAGCACTTCTTTTGTTGACAGATTTGCCAGCATAGGGATGGGGGATCTGGCCATAGCCTGGCTAAGTCAGTACACTAGGGAGCTACACAGCGTGCCTTGAAGATGCTTTTTGGTAAGCACAATGCCCCCCCACCAGTGGAGAGCCCTGTCCAACACAAACACAGTGATGGAGCAGCAAGTCTCTGTCTTGTTGAACCCTGCATTGCCTGAGAATTGGGGCTGTGCCTTGCTTTGTGTTCACACCAACCTTAGAAGCAGTGACTTCACCACTTTGTGGCATGAATGTTGGATTTTTTTTAACGTGGCTGTGAGCTTGCTTGTTGTGAAAATATTCCTGGCTTGCTTCCAAGGCCTCCTTGACAGATTTCTGGGGAGTGAGTCCATCCAGTCCGTGGGATGAGCAGAGGGAATTGAGTGGGACATCCGTATTTAGAGCTGTCAGAGTAAGGGATGTTGCCCAAAACCAAGGAGAGGAAAAGCCCAAGGAGAGCTTGCAAAATGGCAATTGGATTTATTCAGTGAACTGGAACTAAGACTATTTGTAAAGGGTTTCAGTTAATCTTGTGTGAAAAGCTCTGAGTTTCATTATAAATGACTTCTAAAGGAACTTAGAAGTAATGTGCTTTACACCAATACAATTTCATGAGTGCTGCACTAATGGCTTGGAAACACCTACGAGTTCAGAGCTGGAGATGCACCGACAGACAACCAGCAAGAGCAGGAAATGCAGAGACCCTAGGCTGAAGCACCAAGTGTCTCTCCTTCCTTCATCCTAATCCCTTCCAAATCCCGGGGCAGAGAATTGTTCATGGGCAAAAATGCTCCCTCCCTGCCATAATAGCAAAGTTTATTTTGATAGAAATGGCAGCAAATAAAAATGGGAAGCACACAAGAAGTCTCTTTCAGTGCCAATGCTGTTGATATTGTCCCATCAGTCAGGTTTTTTTCCTTAAAAGCTCTGATGTTCTCTCAGCTAATATTATCTTCTCTATGAACCTTGCATGAAGGAACAACCTGTACAGAGAAATTTGGTGTGGGGAGTTTCTCTGCTTTGCTTCACTTTTGCCACAGCTATAGCTTTCCTCTCTGCAAGACAAGTTAATCACTGGTTCTGAGTCAGGGTTTGTGCCACAATCACTCCTCTGCATTACAACATGACCCAGAGAATTGCCCTTCCAGTCACTCTGCCACCTCCTCAGTGTTCATACCAATTTTCATCTTGCATGGTGACCTTTCTGGGAGTCCATGCGTGAGTAAAGCCTCAGCCCCACCACAGGCTGGAAGTGGAGGGAGATGATTTGCCCTTTTCTTTTCAGAGGGAGAGAAGCCAGTCACGACTACTGCTGCTCCGTGCTGCCTTTACAGGACAACAATTTTTCTCTGTAATGGAAAAGAGAAAAAAGTAGTAATTTAACCAATAATTACATATTAATTATCAAAATCATTGGAATAAACTTTTAAAATAATATCAAGGAAGTAATTACAGAAGTAACTTTATACATAACACTTCTAGGTAGAATGAGAAATGTATGTGACTGGTAGGGGCCAAAACATGGCACATTTGATTTAAACCCTGGCAGCAAGGGGCAGGTTCCATTGCAGCTATAATAAATTACATACAAGTGATACAGAACAATAACAAAAACTGCGAGCCATCCATTTCAGTACCATTTACAAGAAATCAATATCAATACTTAATGCAATACTGGTGAAAAATGAGCAAAGATACAGAAAGCATAATAAACCAGTAATGAAAGACCTTGCAGTGTTTCACTTTGGAAGAAAAAACTAACTGTCTATATTTTCATGTAGAGGGATATTTCACTGAGGCAATGTGCTGGAGGTATGAGTGTTTTGCAGATCTAAGTTTAAAATAACCTCTTTATTATTTTTTTTTAAGTTCTTTGAACTGTGGATTACTGGCTTAGTAAAACTCATACATATGGAAGGAGGCATTTTGTCTTCCTAGGGTCCTGAATATTTTTCATTGGGTTTCCTCAGATCAAACACTTTGCTACGTATCCCTCTAAAGGCACAAGCAAGTCCACTTGCTTCTAACAATTTCTTATGCTCTGTTTTGGAGATGCAGTGTTTAAAGGTTCTACCATTTGTGAACTAAACAAGGTATGTCATCAGGTAACCCCATTTCCTCCACTGGTTTCTGCCTCCAGGTAAGGAAAATGTGTTACAATAGCTTTCAGCAAGGCTGCATTGCAAGGTGGAATCTGGGACAAAATAATCTTGAAAATAACAAGTGTGAAGTCTCTGTCTAGTGAGGCTACCAACCCTCTGTGAACTGCCATTTGTCACCACAGTTACCATTCTCATCAACTGAATCACCACCATCCCTTTGCACTCCATCAATCTGAAGGCCTCTCAGGAAAGCTTCAGCTCATTGAATGCATCAGAGGACAGTAAGAATAATAAAAAGAGAAGAACTTTAAAACCAGATTTAAATCTTGCATGCTTCAAAAAACGGCAAGACAAATAGCAAGAAATGCATTACAGTTCTACACAGAGTTTATAAGGAGATGGACAGACTGACAAAGCCTTCCATCATCTTCACCTGGTTACCATAGTTCAGTTGCTGTGATCTCCCCCAATATTCCCATTTGTGTCCCTCCACTGGTTTCTCTCTCCCCTTGCCATTATGTATGCAGCCTGCTTTTGTCTTTGGAGCCCTCCCTGCTCCCAGGGAAAGCTCAGCAGAAACATCTCTGCCTTGTCTCATACAACCTGTCTGGGCTACAGCAGTGGAGATCAACTCATTTCTGTGGCAGAGTTGTCCTCCTCCTGGCAAGCAAGATAACAAGTATACCTAGAAGTCTGTCACAGTAGACTACCAAGAAGCAAGAAATATCTAAACCATCCCTTTTTGGCCACCAAAAGCTCTGCTGTGCTGTGATCAAAAGGGAATAAACTAGACCATTAAAAATGGCTCAGTAGCCTTCTGGGACAGATCAACTCCACAAGGATGCTCCATGCGGTGTCTGGTGTCCAGCTGACACCAGGCATCTAGCAGCAAAATATGCTGCTATTAGCTACAGGAAACAAATTGCCACAGTCTAGTACCCCAAACTAAAGCTCTGCTGAAGCGCTGCCCCACCCAGCCTAGACCTCTACTAATCATCAGTGGGGAAAAGAAGAACCTTTCTACGAAACCGAAGAGATAATTGGCACTTTCCAGACAATAAAGCTGCAACAACAAACAGCTTAGTCCAAGCAGGGTGTTTATACTTGCACAGATAGAACATGCTTCTCACTGCAATATATCAAACATATTCATGCCAGCATTTTCAGAATCTGCAGCTTCTCTTTCATGAGCACAAGCACAAAAACCTTGGTTTGAGGCTGAATCCATCCCTCATGCACGCATGTAAAAAGGACGAGTGAGTCTGCCCTTTTGGACTCAGACCATCTTCTATGTTTTGCTCATGCAGCTCCTTGGCCAGTCTTGGGCTATACCTGACTAAAAGTGATGGAGAACAAGGTCGATCAGGAGGGGACATTGTTGCACTCATTCATCCATCACAGCATAGTAAAACACACAAGAAATCCATTTATGGGCACAAAATAAGAACACTACCTGCTACTAAAGGTTTTGCATTAGTGGGTTGTGTTGAACAGCACCTTGAGCACTCAGTGTTGCTAACAGATGGCACACAGCACTTCTCCCAGGCTGGCAGAGTTATGTCCCTTGCACTTACAACTGTGCAAGAGTGGGAGCCTGGATAATGTGCAAAATGAACAATCACTGGGAAGTGAAAATATTCTAAACCTTGCTTCCACTAATCAGCTTTGAAACATATCCTCTCTCCAGGAGGAAATCAATTTTTAATTTTTGGGTTTTTTTGCAAGTGATGCAAGGGATTCCTATAGCATGGTGTGAGTTAAGCCTAACTGATTAATCCTTTAAGTAAAATTTCTTTCTTTCAAATTAATTCAGTGCTTTCTGCTGCTATTCAGTTGTTTTGCCTGAGGACACCACATTTGTTTGCTCACTTGCTACCTGTCCAGACACACCCATTCCGTTTGTGATGCCCTTGTTGGCTAAATGGGTGATCTTTCATTACAGCTATTGGAGATGTTTAGCTGCAAACATGCTATCCCACTCTCTAGACCTGCTTTTCATCACTCAGTCCTAGCTGCTTATTTAAATAGGGCTTGACTTGAGCGTCCCAGGTAGAGCCCAAACCCCCCTGAAGTTAACAAATCTTTGCACCGATTTCAAGAGCCTCCCAGTTTAGGCCCTGATGAAATGACAACTCTTTTTTCCTCTTTGAATCAGCTGAAAGTGATCCTCTGCTTTCCGCGCAACAGGGAGAGGTGGCAGGAAGGGTCTGGGGACACGAGAGGTTCCTCACCCAGCAGATGGTGCTGTAATCAAATCCTAAAAGCTGGTGCGGTGGAGCCGCTTGCCTGTGTGGCGGCAGAGTCCTGCAGTCCCAAGGCGAGCGAGTTTGCTTTGCAGACACGTGGCAGGGCGCTGCACGCACTCATTAATCGGAAACGCTAATTAGCCAGGCACTGTGCTGAGGAAAGCCAAAGGAATATGGAGCCTGTGCTCTACACCTCTTGCAGAGCGATAGTTTGTGCATCTTTCCCGGCGGCACCCAGCTCCGGGGGCTGTGGGATAACAGAGCTATGGTGCAGGGAAGGCACATCGCTCATTTTAGGCAGGGAAAGCAAAATGCCTTCCTCTGAGTTGTCTTCTGTGTTCCACCCAGGGGTGGGATTTCACAGGAGCAGCTGATAAGTCAGAGAAGGAAAATTATTTCCCAAGTGAATAAATTATAGGCAATTTTTTTTTTTTTGGGGGGGGGGGGGGTGGTGTGGTGAAGGAAGAAAGAAAGAAAGGGAAAGAAAATAAAATAAGGAAAAGAAAGAAAAGAAAGATAAATCTTGGCTTTCTTTCCAACTCTTTGACTTTGTTGCTGCAGTCCTCCACCACCTGCTTCCATATTTGCTCCTCAAATTCCCCTGTTCTGTAACTGGAACTGCACACAATGGCCAGCTCCTGAAATCAGCCTGCACTTTTCTCCTCTGCAATCTTCATTAAAGCTTGCTGCTGTTGATAACCTTTGATCTTCTCTCCAGGTCTGCCTGTCCCTGCTTAACTTTTGAATGGTACACACCTATCTGATACTGCAGGTTCTCCCAGGGAGGGAACTCGTCCTCTTTGTAGCCATGCCTAGGAGAATTATCTCTCAAAAGCAGCTGGGGAAAATTCAGCACTCAGGAGACAGGTACCTTGATCAGGCAGATACTGACATTGCAGAAGGTGGGGGACCAGCAGCAGCTGGCAGAAAACCACAGTCACAGTTGCTGTGCCTAAGTATTTGAGAATTTTAATTCCATTTGTAGATTTTTTTTTTACGTGACTTTGGGTAGAGGTCCACTAGAAAAGTATAAGCAGTACCTGTGCACAACTTTCCTGGCCAAGACCTCAGCTTTACACACAGATGCAACCTTTCTTGTGATAAGATGCCAAACAAGCTCCTTTGCTATTCACTGCTCCTCTGAACTCCCCAGAAGCCGTGGCCAGAAACTGATCATCCCTGTGATGAGAATTTGGGACTGCACTTGACAGAATCATAGAATGAAATCTATTTTGGTTAGAAAAGACCTCTAAGATCACTGAGTCCAGCTCTCACCCTAACTCCACCGTGGCCATGAATCCATGTCCAAAGTGCCATGTCTACACGGGTTTTACACACCCCCAGGGATGGTGACTCCATACCTCCCTGGGCAGCCTGGTCCAAGAAGTCAGTGCATTTCTCAAGCAAGTTCTGACTCACTTCAGAAGCAGAGCTAATACCGCTCTTGCCTAAGCAATGTGATCACAGACACTGTATTGCCTACATACATGGACAACAGGACTCTGAGAACACTGAACCAAACCAAACCAAACCCTGTTTCCTATCAATCATGTCTCCTATAGTAACAGTTTTCACTGCAGAACTTGAGGTTGCAGCCAAGATATTCCTTGGGCTACAGAATTTCATTTAACACACAGAAAGAAATAGAGCAGGCTGAATTTACAGACGTCTTAGAGCTTCCCAGCACTCTGAATGTTGTAACTCACACAGCCAGAGCCATGTTCTAGCCATGAGTGCACACCTGAGTTTGCACCTGACTCAGGGAAAGCTACACAAACACATCTGTGTGAGCTTCCCCTGCTCATAGATGTTTCAGAAAATGTAATTATTATGGGTGATAATCTTGGCTAATGAATACATTTGTGTGGTTCCTCTCTTAGGTAGCAGTTGTTCAGAAGGTACACAGCATACTTTGTTAATTAGTGCTAAAACCCTGTCTTTATTGTCATTTGTGCTTTGTCAGGGTTGCCTCCTTGAAATGCTGTGGACTTCCTTCGTAACCTCAGACCTGATTTCTGCTTCTGCTGAGACTCCAGGCCAGTTTCTATAGAAGCCAGCAGAAGGCTTTTCAATGATTGCAATAGTCTATAGATCAGACCAGACCAGGTGTATACAGAAGGAGAGCATTAGGTCATTGGCCTATACCAGACATATACAACAATTTGTAACATGGCAGACAGGCCTGGAACTACCCTCAGGAATCACTGAGTTTTGTGTTCTTGTAGACACAGTGATGAGGGCATGGTTTAGTGGTGGACTTGGTAGTGTGGGCTTAACAGTTGGCCTTGATGATCTTAAGTTCTCTCTTCAAATCAAAAGGATTCTGTGATTCATAGCCACAAGAATGGCCAAAGGCAGTTCCTGCAGAGGGACGTGTTGTAGCAACCAGCACTTCTGTCCTGGAGCTGTCCAAGACCTGCAGGAAGTCTGTAGGACTGACTGCTGTTGTCTCATGGTCACCTTTGATTCTTCAACACAAGAATCTGTTTCACCTTCCTGTTTTATGTCAGCTTATTCTGCGGGTTCTTCTGCTCTGCTGTTACAAAGGAAGAAAACTCTGCTCCCTGCAAGATTTGTATTGTCCCTTGGGACATTTCAAGGAATGCAACCACTGCAAACCCACCTACCTTTAATAAACAGCATGTCTCCTTTCAAGTACTGCACACATACAGGAGCAGTCACCAATTTTGGACCAAAGGAGGCAGAATTCTAAGTCATGAGGCAAAGGGAAAACCTTTGCCACTAAAAGAAGTCTCTGTCTTTGAACATAAGAAGTGTGAGCAGTTTTCATAGATATTAGCAATATAAAACTAATTAAATTCAAATTGGGGGTAAGAAAGAACAGACAGGCCTTGCAAAGGGATGCAGCAAGTCTCTGAGCTCTGCTTTTAGAGAGAATTCCAAAGCCCTGGACCCAAAACAAGAGCTGGACTGCAAGAAGGGCAGGAACTAGACACAAAACTAGAGGGGGAAAAATTATCTTGATTTTCAGAGCCTTCGAAAAGTAAACCATTAATGAGTGACAGTGAAAAAGAAGGCATGCAGAGGCTGAAGGTGGGCATCAGCAGAGCAGACTGCAAGAATAGGGTCCCTTAAACCAGCTCCACCCAGAGGAAAAAAGAGCTAAAGGATGCTGAGCTGGTAGAAGTCCCAAAGATGAAAAGACAAAAGAAGCAAAATAGATCTGATTTTTACCCTGATACATTGATTCCTTGCAGACATGTCATTGCAGGGCTCAAGAGAGCTTTGAAGAAGTGGACAGATTTCTACCCATTTCCATAAGCTTTCAGATAAATTCCTGGGGTCCACTTTTCCCTTGGCTGTGTGGTGCTACCTGTGCAGAATCTAGGTTGCAACTGGGAGAAGCTTCAGCCAGCGGTCACCATCTACAAACGCTTTGCAAAGTACAGCTTGGAAGAAGCCTTCTCATTATGGAAGTTATTTTCCTTTCAACACAGCAGATTTCCAACAAATATTGAAAAAATATTGCAGGCGTTCTTCACTTTCTGTACTTTAGCAACTGATTTTGGAGGTAAAATGTGCAAATATATTTGCTCTCCCCACGTTTTTGTGTTGAAATTCTGCTCAGGTTGAGTTTTTACAGGTAAATTACAATCTCTGGAGGAAAAAGTGGGTTTCTATTTGGAGCTGTAATACAGATTCCATAAGAGTGGCCCAACAGCATTGCTGTGCCTCCGACCCTTTATTCCTGAGGTGCAGAAATGCCTGGTTCCAAATGTAGCAAAATGAGAAATTACAGAGCCTGTCTAACAAATCAAAAATAAATGAAGTAACAACATAAAGGTAAATTTACTGTTATTTATAATTTACCATTTTTACCTTGTTTTCAATTGTCTCTTAGTCCTCTTCATTCGAGGAGCCCATTACATTTTATTATGCTAAACCCTATCTTCTGTCACATAAATTACAGTTAAAGATCTTAATATTAAAGCCTCTTAGCTCCCAGGCCATATTTCAGGCTTTGTTCAAACCAGACATTAATGCTGAAATTGAACACAGATCACTTTGTCATCATTACCTATGATCTCAAAAGTATAATACAATCTTTGCTATATATGGCACCAAAATGCTCTTTTGTATAACACTGACTTATGGAGATATATTGATATTCTTAATATTTTGATAAAACAATAAAACTAAATACCTTAGCTCCTTAGCAGACACCACCATGCTAGCCCAGCTATTAGGAAAGCAGTTGCAGAGGTAAAGGTTTATTTATTGCAGGTAGAATAGGAAATTAATCATACAGCTATTTTAATCCTAATTTTCCCCCAGTATAATTCAGCCTTCCAGCTCACTGATACAGGAAGTCTGTTGCCAATGCTCATCATCATCTGCTTGGGTTTACAATATCCACCTTTGTTACTGGAACAATATTCTCTGTTCAGTGGTCGTGGCTCCAGCAGGAAAAACACCACTGCAGACTGTCTTTCATCTTCCTCCTGCCCTGGGACTGCCCTGCAAGACATGCTTGTGAGCCTGGCCTGGGCTCTGGGCCGTGCACAGCTATGGCAGAGGGAGCACAAAGTGCACACTACCACAGTCCTCTCCTGTTCTGTGCTGAGAGCCTGTAAGGAGAGCCTCAAGCTGCACCAGGGAAGGTTTAGACTGGATCATTAGGAAACACTTCTTTGCTGCAGGAGTGGTCAGGCACTGGAACAGCCTGCCCAGGGAGATGGTGCAGCCACTGTCCCTGGAGCTGTTCAAAAATCCTGTCCCCATGGCCCTTCAGAACGTGGGGCATTGTGCTGTGAAGCCAAGGGTCGGACACAATGACCTTCGAGGTCTTTTCCAACCAAAACAATTCCATGACTCTCTTTCCAAAGGGCTGTTTGCTCATTCCAGCAGAGACTCCCACTCACCTTTGGCTCTTGTTCAGTGCTTGCTCAGCACTCTCAGACCCCTTGCACACACACACACACATGCACACTGGGCCAAATGCTGTCCTAGCTATCACCACCTCAGTCAGGGGACAACCTACTGACTTAACACAGGACTGAGAAAGAGCAAAGAGGACTAAGATACATTACCAGCATAGATCTGGGGTATATTTACAAGGCATTGCCTGCATAATAGCCATTCCAATGAATGACAAAAGTTAGATGAGGAGGGCCATGAATGATCAGAGAGCTGTAACACTTCTCCTGTGAAGACAGCCTGGGGAAGCTGAGCTTGTTCAACCTATAGAAGAGAAGGCTCCAGGAAGACCACATGGTAGCCTTTCAGTTCTTAAAGGGGAGCTATGAGAAAGATGGGGACGATCTTTTCAGCAGGGCTTCTTGGCACAGGACAAGTGTTAATGGTTTTAAACTGAAAAAGAAGAGGTTTAGACTAAATATAAGAAATTTTTTTACACTGTGATTTGTGAAGCACTGTCCCAGTGCCGAGAGAGGGGGTGGATGCTCCATCCCTGCAAACATTCCAGGTCAGGTTGTTTGGGGCTGTGAGCAACCTGCTCTTGTTGAAGATTTCCCTGCTGACTGCAGGGGGTTTGGACTAGATGATCTTTGAAGGTCCCTGCCAACCCAATCCATTCTATGATTCTATGGTTTCTTCTTACCCCAGGCAATTAAAAAATCCTCTGCTGTTGGTAGCACCCTGACAAGGATCTCAGCCCACCCTGCTACTGTAGCAGTGAGAGAGGCAGCCCTCAGAAAGCTCCTCCCAAGAGAAAATGCCATGTTTGATTTTTCTCCGTCTTTTGGACTGCCCACAAACTTCTCCATTTGTCTCACTGCTCCTGATTAGTCCCTGTGCATGGCAGGACACTGAAGCCACCAGGCATTTTTTTTCTCCAGCCTAGCTGGGTTTGAGAAGGAAGAAGAGCAGGTTCTCAGCAATGATTACTTTTCCTGCCTACAAATTGACTTCAACAAAAAGCAAAGACAGATGTAAACCTGGCCAGGCTGATCCATCTTGGTACAGGTGCACAGAAAAGTTGAATTCCCAGCAAACTCTCCCCAGCACTGCTTGTGGCAGGTGCTGGGTCACACATACAGACCAGCTGATGGTGATTTCTCCATTGGAATATGTCCTGCAGTACTTCAAAACACCTCTGTCCACCTTCATTAGAGTTTGGGGTATTGCAACATCTTTCATTACAAAGAGAGGGTTATTTTTTTAATATATACCTTTCCATTACAACTAGGAGTAAGGTCGTGAGTTCTTCTCATGATGGAGGTATAAATATTACATTGTATGGCTTCAATAGTCTGCCTCCGTTGCTGAAGAATACCCTTGGGTAAAATGCTGTGTCAGGGCAGCTGATTGCCTGCTCCTTTCCCTTTGCTTACTTTTTACCAATCAATTGCTAGACAAATGAATAAAAAGAGAGCCTTAACTTCAGACAATCATATTCATAATACAGCCCCATTATGGCTGCAGAGGCTTTAAGGCTAAATTAGAGTTATTGCTGAAATTAGCTGTAGCAATTTTTTGGATCATTCTTTTCCTCCTGGAAAGGTGGAAGGAATCTGACAGTGACAGCAAGAACATGGGATGCTGGAGGGCTGGGTTTTGCTCAGAGGTTTCTTGTATGAAGCTAGGCAAGCTGCGCATGCTCAGATTAGAAAAGCTCTAGCTCCACTTGGATCTTGGCAGTCTCTGACTGGAAGATGGTCTACAGCTGCCTCAGTCATGCCTATGGAATTTGGAGGCCCATAGCCAACATAGTAATATCCCTTTTCTTCCACTGCTGGCTTTCTTCTCTTTGTTATTTGTCTCTCCTTTGTAGGCAGGAGCAATCTGTTACCGCATGTGGATACAGCACTTGGTCTCATCATCTCCTCCCTGCTCACTGCACAGAAGTTGGACAAGACGAACCTTAAAGGTCCCTTCCAATTAGAACCATTCCATGACTATGATTCTATGATTCCATGATTCCATCATCCCATGATCCCATGACTCTGTGATTCCATGGTTCCATGATTCTATGACTCTATAATTCTATGATTCCATGATTCCACGAAGCAAACTGCAGAGACTCTGGTGTTTTGCATGCTGAAAACTTCTCCTGTCTTTCCATGTTTCATGTTGATATTACACTAGAGGTGCCACTTTCTGGTAGCTTTTCAAGTATTCACATTTTTGATAGTTTTTAGGTCCTGTTGTTAGCCTGTAAGTGCTAAATGATAATGATTCATCTGTTCACTTCAATAGATACACAGTTATTTGCAGGATGGTTATTAACTGGGGGCTGTTAATTATATAAGAAGATAATTTCATGTAAATGCCAGGCTTAAAAAAACAAACCACCACTCTGTTTATTGCCAGACAAGCAAGTATTTGTATTTTGTTTTGTTAATTTTCAAGGGGTTTGTTTCATTACTTCTTGTTCACACACAAGTGAAGCAAGTGATTTATTCGTTTGAGTGAATAAAAAAATGCATCATAATTGCCACAGTCTGCCCAGCCTCAATTCTGTGCTGCTGCCACAGGAATGACTAAATAATACCTCACATGTTTACTGCTCTGATCAGCCTTGCCATTTGAACCTGTGGCTCACCAGAGAGAGAGGAAATCCACAGCTTGCCGATTGTGTGAGCCAGGAGTTGGCAAACTGCAATTCTATGTCCAAAAAGAGACCACAGGCAAATTCTGCCTGGAACTCTGTGAGGCCAAGAGAAGGGGTTGTCACCTTCTCAGTCAGGTTGGGAAGAGTTTGTGCAAAGACTGGAAGTAAAATAAATTACCATTGGATGCAAAAGGAAAATAATGCTAAGGTCTATAGAATTGATTGGATTGCTGATGGGGATATAGAGCAGAGGCATAAACAGTTCTTGCGCTCTCTTTTCTTCTTCCGTTGCTTCTGCTTGCAACTTTCCTCTCTCTCTCTCTCCTGTTGCCTTGCCTGGATCCGTCCCAAACTGAGCAGGTCTGGCAACTCCAACCCTGACTTCCCAGATCCACACAGGTTTTTCCCTTTTAAATCATGTAATTGTTGGCTTTAAAAGGGGAGCTGAGATCCACAGTAAGCAGTGAGCTGGAAACCTGCCTGTCTCTCAGAGAGCTTACTCAGACAGGATCTGAGCCTCTGCCATCTGTGCAGCAAGAGGAAAGTGTTTGCTTTCAGGTTTCCCTCCATTTGATCACTGATCTTTTCAAATTCTTGGGTTTAAAATTCAGATCAAGCTTTTACAGTTTTGGCTACTGACCTTCATTACACTTTTTTTTCTTCTGCAGCTGTCAAATTAAAGTGATTTATATTGTCTAAAGTTAAAGCATATTTCCGACGATCGTGATAATTATCTGCCAGAGAAGAGTCCCTCATGTTTAAGGCATTAGGTCGGCAGGGTGCCCTAATGGCAGCCATAAGTCACACCAGGACTCATCTTTTGGGGTCTGTCTTGATGTATACACAGAGAAAGATGCCTCAGTGCGCTCTCAGCCCCAACATGGAGCCAGCGGTACCAAAGGAACTGCTTCCACACGGAGCCCTGAATACCTAGACAGCATAAAAATGATGGTTGGGGGTGCTGCTTACAGGGAGCCCTGCATGGGCCTGTTTGGTAAGGCAAAAGTGGCAGATGACGGATCTCTTTTTTATTTACTCCTTCCCTCAGCTGAATTTTATTTGACAGTTAAATAAACACCCACATAATTCTGTAGACTGAAGACTGCTGGCTTTTAAAAATTATTATTATTATTGTTGTTGCTATTATTTTGCATGGAATAATTACATTTGAAGAAAGGATATTTTAATGTGTTATGTTTCCAATTTATATTTGTTTTAGTTCATCTCAAAGGAAAATTTAATTTTACTTTCCCCATTTAGATCTTTCCTCATTAGATCTAGTAAAAAGCAGTGAACTGTAAAGGAGATAAAAGGTTCCTTTATATGGAAAATATTCTTTCTAGGAGAATTAATTGGTCCTTACTTGGAAATTTTTGCTCTGCCAAATATTTGTTCATTATGTATATGGCATTATCTGGCAGTAAAATGTATTGCCACCTGAACTATTCATCCCCATATTTCAGGACACTGAAAATCATAAAGATTGTTCCCTTATGCTGTGGTGAATGCTTGCTCAAAGCACAATCATTTCAATTTCAAAATGATGGAAGCTAGTAAGTGAAAATGCATGAGAAGTTTCAAGAACTGTGGGGAAAAACCCTAATAAATCACCTTTTGAACTGTTGAATTTTAGCACCCAAATAATAATCTATTTTCTGATTTCAAAGGTGAATTTTCACAGATAATATCACACAGGACACAAATCCTATTTTCCAAGACACTGGGTATATAGCAAGGAGGTCCCCAAGAGGTAAGTCCTCATCCAGTACAAAGGGCTGTAGGTTGATTTCATCAGGAGCTCAGCACCAACACATTTCTGAAAATTCAATTACCCCCAGTGAAGCACCAAAGTACCTGCTCTGATGTGCTGACTCCTCTGGCAGGGAGAGCTGAGCTGTGTTGCTGGGCAGAGCCTTGCTCTCCAGCGTGCTGCCCCTTCCCATTGCCACTCCAAAGCCCTTGCTGCATGCTGATCAAATGTGTTACAGAGGACCCTTATTTTCCAGTTTGCATCCTGAACACAGGCTCAGGGTTTGCAGCTAAGGCAACAGCTCTGCAAGAGCTGCTGGTGAAGTCAAAAATATCAACTTGCGTTCCAGATGGAAATTCCTGACGAACTTTTCCTGGTCGCCATGTGTGCCTTTCCGAGGTCCTTCCCAGTACAAGTCATTGCAGTTGGGCACAAGCCTGAATGCAGCATCTGGACCTTCATCAGTGGCATCCACTGTAACAGAGAACAACACTTGTTTGGGGCTGCTTTCCAAACCAACTGTGATGTTTTCAGCAGGAGTTTGCTAATGTGTTTTTAAACCATGTAATGTACGCCTTCAATTAACTTGCAGTTTTCCACCTGCAGCAAAATTCTGATGAATAGTAGTTTGTGGTTTTCTTTCTTGTTGAGTTTCAGACCATCCTGTTAGATGTACCAAAACTGATGGTTTCCTGTTCAGAGACCTTTCAGGTGGTGAAGGACAAAGCCATAGGAAACTACTGTAGCTGTCCTTGTCACTCTCTGGGCAAAGCCCCCTAGCTGCTGCTGCTGCCAGGTGAGCCATGCATTCTTTCCCTGCTGTTCCTCTTGCTTCCTTCAATGAAGACAGCCAGTTTGGTTTTTGCACAATTACTTCATGCAGCTGCAGAACACGTGGAGTTCAGTTGGGAAGCTAGCACAGAGCTGTAAAAATGGTGCTGTGGTAGCAGTTGCCATAGCCGGAATAAATCTGCTTTGGTGTGAGAATCCCCTCTGGGACATCTTCCAATGTTGCAGCAATTTTCTCCCCCCAGAACTGTGCTTTAGTCTCACTGCAGCTTATGCATCATATTGGAGAGCTGAGATGTGTGAAGAAATCAAACTCCTTTTGTTGCTTTCTTTAAGGCACTTGCTAGCTGTGCAGCCAAGCCTGCTTTACATCACTGCAGGAAGGACAGCAGAGAAAGTGACTGTTTCCTAGATCTGACCTAATAAAGATGGAGGAGAACTGTTTCTTAAGACACAAAACTGTCTGATAAGAGTCTGACATAGCTCTCTGGGACATCTGCAATTGCTGGAGATCTGTATTGTACTCATTTTCATAGAATCATAGAATGGTGTGGGCTAGATGGGACCTCTGAAGATCATTGAGTCCAACCCCCTTAACAAAGCAGGATCACTTATGAGTGGGTCACACAGGAATGTATCCAGATGGGTCTTTAAAGCCTCCACAGAAGGAGACTCCACAACCTCTCTGGGCAGCCTGATCCAGTGTTCTGTCACTCTCACAGCAAAGAGATTTACCTCACATTGAGGTGGAGCTTTCTGTGTTCCAGTTTGTATCCATTGCCCCTTGTCCTATCACAGGACACCACTGAAAAGACCCTGGGCCCTTCTTCTTGACACCACCCTTCCGCAACTCATAAACATTCATGAGATCTCCTCTCAGGCTTCTCTCTTCCAGACTCAGCAGCCCCAGGCCTCTCAGCCTGTATGGTTTCAGACTCTGCACGTGGAGGAAGGCATGGGTCAGTGTTGGCCATTTGCTGCCACTTGTGATAGTCCAGCAGCCCAGGTTAGGGGACCAGGCTGAACCACTGACAGTGCACCCTGCGTGCAGAGGATCCTTGCAGAGCACTTATGAAGCCTGCCTCTGAAAGACAAACCCCCTGGCTAGGCATCGGCTTGGCAACCATTTCAAGACTGCTGTGAGAAGCCAGAAGTCCTGATGCAGGGAACCTGGCAAACTTTGAAAAGCTTGGAGAGTGGGGCTGTTTGAGATCCATCCCTCTGACAAAATTCCTTTGTTCTTCTCCACAGAAGGGTGGCTGTGCCGCATGGATCACAGAGCTGTGAAGTGTTGTTATGGAAGAAAGACACAGGCTGGGGCTGATGGGAGTCATCTTTTGTGAATCTGGGTTGGCCAAGGAGAGAGAGGAGTTCTGTTCTCTGCTAAGCTGTTTCTGCATGATGACCCTTCCACATTTTTGTGGAGATGTCCCTTTTCCTGAGAACTGCAATGAATGTCAAGATGATCTCAGAAGATACAAAGCAAGAGCTAAACAGACATGGGCTTTGGAACATCCTAATCCTGCCAGTTCATAGAAAATGAGTCTGTTTGCATTGTCTTTGATGAGTAACCTCTCCAAACAATTGCTGCCAGGGTCACTGGAGTCATACCAGTGTCAAACAGTTGCTATGCTTATGGCAAATAAGTCTCATTTTGAATGGCTCGATGGGTGACAGACATGGGCATTCAGCTGGTGTGCACTACATCTTGTTGTTGTTTTGTACACAGCCCTTTCCTCACTCTCTGCTTTTGTCTCCCACCTTTCTTCTCGATGCTGTAAGTCCTTTCTGCAATTCTTCTGAATAATGATGTGAGTAAAGAAACCAAGGATAAACCTCACCTTTATCCAGCAGGGATACTTTGGCTGTGGATGTTTTTATGAAGGGAAGACAGAAAAAAAATGAAGTCTCAAATCAGCAAAGGAGAGCAACTTGCTGCATTGTGTCCTTCTATCACCTACTATCTCATGAGCAGCACCCAAGTAAGATGAAAAGAGAGAGTAACTTGGTGTCATGCCAGTGTTGTTCTGTGCCAGAACTGCAAGCTGGAATGTACACCTGTATTTGGAATTCTGAATTTGTCCTCCACAGACCTTGCTACAGATATTCATCTGCACAGTGCTCAAATCACCCAAGTTTTGATGGCACTGTGCAGATGAATATCTGTAGCAAAGGCTGGATGTGGCTCTGAGCAACCTGATCTAGTGTGAGGTGTCCCTGCCCATGGCAGGGGAGTTGGAACTGGATGATCCTTGATGTCCCTTCCAAACCTGACAATTCTATGATTCTATGATAAATCCAGAAGCTGATACCATCCTTGCAAGCTTCCAAGGCCAGGCTGGATGAGCCTTTGAGCAACCCAGTCTGGTGGAAGGTGTCCCTGTCCATGGCAGGGAACCAGGTAACTTTTAAGGTCCTTTCCAGCTCTTCTGTGATTCTGTGAGAGTTGTCCAGCAAAAATCAAAGTATTTTGGACAGTCACGCTGGGAGGAGTTGGCAGCTTCTGCAGATGAATCTTTCTGCACATCCTTGTGCACTTTCAGCGTTTACCGTGCCAAGCTCTCTGTCTGGCTCCGGGTTCTTTACTACCAATACTCTTATCAAGCTGCTTCTGCATGACGGTATAGTTGTTGATGTTTCCAAGTTTAGTGGACATCAGTGACCAGTGATACACCCATGAAAGCCACTGTAATGTTTACTGTTGGTTCCAGGCCCTTGCTGTGCAACAAGTTCTTCTGGGAAAAAAAACCACCAAGAAAACGTGTGTAGATGCAGGAGATGTATTTCTAAGTAGCTTTGCATTAAATTACTCTTATTTTTCATCATGACAACCATAGTTTAGTCCCCCAAAAAATCAGTTTTTCCTAGTGATGAACAGTGTGATGCTGTTTCTTTTTTTCTCCACAGAGTATAAATAAGAGTTAACCACCACCTGAGATACTCTGTGAGTTCGAAGCTCCCCCCAAGCCTGATTTCATCCACATTGCTAATTTGGCTAACCAATCATTTCCAGAAACTGCAACCTTTTAAAAAAGATATTCACTGCTGGCTGAAATCTCATCCTGTCCTCTGTTTATGCCTTTAGTGCATTTCTGAAGGTTCCCCACACTTTGTTCCTTAATTTTGCAGCATGTTTGCTGTGCTTCTTTCACAGGCACACGGAGGCATGGTCGCGAGCAGCAGCTGCTCTGGGAGGCGAGGAAGGACTTTGGTTATCTGATAGCTCCCTCCATTCACTTCTCTGCCCCAGAAATAAGAAGCATCTTTGATTGCTCCTTGGGAAGAGGCGGGGGCAAGTCTCTCAAGATATCCCAGCAGCTCTTCGTGGCTGTCACTCATGGCAACTGGTTAAAGAGCTGCAGGATTTCTGTTGTTACCTTGTTTTGAATGGAGATGCATAATGTGCCTGTGATGGCTGTAGAAACACCAGGCCGTGTTCTGCCCACCAGCTGTGTGTGTCTCCAGATCTAGCACTGATATGCATTGCACACTCGTCTTTTAACCAACCGAAGTTCCCCAGCTGTGGCAAAAAAAGCAGACAAAGGGTGCAACAGCTTCTCTGCTTCCAGAGGCTTCAAGGGGACGTCGGAGCAGATTTGCAGGAATGTCTTCATAACCATTACCTGGCAAACTGCTCTGCTGTGACTGACTGGGAAAAGTGGTACGACAGCAGCGCACCAGCCTTGTGCTTGAACCCTCTGCTCATCACTCTAGCATCTCCGGGGAGAGCTGTGGCCTCATCAAACCCTCCTTCATGCCACCAGCACTTCTGGAAGAGGAGCTCTACGGTGTTTTACTGTCTCTGGGCAACTCTGAAATCTGGAACAGATAATAGAATCACAGGATGGTTTGGGTTGGAAGGGACCTGAAAGGTCATCCAGTTCCAAACCCCCTGCCATGGGCAGGGACACCTCCCACCAGCCCAGGTTGCTCAAGGCCTCATCCAACCTGGCCTTGAACACCTCCAGGGAGGGGACATCCACGACTCCCTTGAGCAACTTGTTCTCCCCACCCTCACTGCAAAGAATTTCTTCCTAATAACTGGTCTAGATCCTCAAGCTGAATATACATCTGAGGATGCTCTACCAGCTGCCCTTCACCATGCTTCATTTCAGCCCTTCCTTTCTCACTTGTAGTCCATGTGTGCCCACATTTTAAGCAGTTCCTACTCACAGAAGGTAAGACAAATGACCAAAACTAAAACTTGCCCCGAGGCAGATATGGTTTTTCTCACATTAATTAAACAAATTAGGAGATGATGAAGGCCTAGCCACAGGAAATATTTCAGGTTTTGTGTCACAACCTGATAAATCTTGATTTAGAGAAAGGATTTTTAAATGCCTCATCGATGTCTTTCAGCACATCCCTTTCCAAAAGGAAACAGCACAGACTGCTCACTGGAGTAAACTGCCAGTAGTAATAAAGCTAGGGTTCTTAATTGTGCTGGAGGTCATCACTCCTTTTTCTTCTGAGTCTTCAAAGTTTGCTCAGTTGAGGAGGCAGAAATCAGAAACTTCACCTAATAACTAGGCAAAGCCTGCAGTCTGAGCAATATCAGCCTTCTCCTTCAACAGGGAGGTGAAAGCATTCCTGTGGCTCTCTCACATAGGCAGATGTCATTTTTCCTCCCAGTTTTCTGATGTCTCCCAAACCTATTTTTCACAATTTATGATTTTCAATCCCATTTACATTCCCATTGAGTATCGATAGTTGTCCAGAAATACTAAATGGCACTGAGAAAAGCTGAAGGGCACTCATACGTGGAAGAAAAAGGAGGCTGAATGCCTTTCATTTGTCCCTTCCCTGTGTTAGTGACTCATTTCAGAATGGTGACCATTTTGACTGGGATTATACCCGTGTTTGAAAGGCAAGGCTTCACTCTGCTGACTGATCTCACTCCCAAAAGATAAAACCATGGGGTTTTGTCAGTTTTTCCAAAGACAGAAGCCTTTTATTAGGTCATAAATTATTGGGAGGACAGAGTTGACAGACTTCTTTAGGCTGATAATGTACTTTGAAAGAAAAGTCAGTTTTACACTTCTGCAAAATCGTATTTAAAATATTTATACACCTATCAAGGGAGACACTGAGGTAAGTCACCTCTGGGGCACTGGTTCAAAACCAAACCACCTCCTTTACATCCAACACCTCTTCCCTTCAGACTGCTCTAAAGTCGCCCAGATTTTTTTTGTTGTGATCCTATTAAGGTTACTTCTTCCATCAGGTAGTCACAGAATCACAGAATGATGTGGTTTAGAGCTCATCCAGTCCAACCCCCTACTAAAGCAGGGTAATCCAGAGCAGCTTGCCCAGGATCACAAGGGCCAGTGGGGCTGGAATCTCTCCAGAGGAGACTCCACCACCACTCCGGGCAGCCTGCTCCAGTCCCCCATCACCTTGGATAAAATTTGGCAACATCCAGAGGAGATGTCTAGGACTGGACAGGAAAAAAATAAGGAAGTTGAACTTCTTTGTTTCAGCAAATTTTCAGAATGAGGTAGGTGAGACATCCCAGGAGCAGGCAATATCTTCCCTACTCCAGCTAACACAATCCATACCATTAGGCAAGGCACTGCATATAGCTCATGAGCCAGCTAGTCTGCTGTACACAGAATGCCTGCAGTCTCATCAAATGTTATGCCTTTGCTTTATCTTGTTAGTATAATGTGAAGCTTCATTAAGCCACCAGATGAATCATATAGTAATTGGATATAATGAATTTAATTATGTAATTTCTTTTTTCATAATGAAACAAAGTCATATTTTACAAACAGGCCAAGCATTGTTTGGAGTTGCAGGTTGAAGCTAACGTTTGGCAAGACAAGCACTGCTGAGGAGGACTGATGGCTCTCCTTCTTTTCTTCCTTCTGGATTTATCTGACCTTCACTGTTGGCTTTGCCCATTCAGGGACCACAGCCAGGTCTGTGCTAAACAGAGGAAATATCCTGTTCATGGTCTGTACACGTGGATGGAAGGAGAACCACCTACAGCACATCATCCTCAGCCTGCTTGGTGGAACCGATAACTGAGAGCAAGTCTCGTGCCAAGAGGAAGCTGCGTGGGGCTGACCAACCAGCATCACTGTGACCACCCTGATGAGCCTGCCTCAGGATCCAGTATCTTCTCTTCATGACTGGCCAGGTATGGGTGCTTGGGTTTTGTTTGAGCTTACAGGCGGTGAGAAATCAACAGCTCTGTGTCAGGAACACCCTCTCTGCAGGACCTGCTCTAAGGGCATGCCAATCTAGCAGCTAACAATTAAACAACAACATCATAGGACTGTTCCCCTTGGAAAAGACCTCCAATATCATTGAGTCCAACCATCCACCCAACACCACCATGACAACTAAACCACATCCTGAAGTGCTGTGGCCACAGGTTTCTTGAACGCCTCCAGGGACGGTGTCTCCACCACCTCCCCGTGCAACCCTGACCACTCTTGCAGCAAGGAAACTTTTCCTAACATCAAATCATCTCTAAGGGTGGTCCTTTGCCAGGAACCTAGTCTTGCCACTCTCAGGTGCCAGCGATACCCCTGCAAGATAGAGGAGCTCTGAGCCTCCCAGAGACAACTCTGCGTTTCACAAGGTGAGGTATTGATGTCAGGCCTTCCCTCCCTAGCTCCCATTAATGACTTTCTGATGACCCCTGCTTATAATATCCTCCGCCCTTCTCACTACTTGGCCATTGAGGGTGTTCCAAGGAAATGAAACCTAATGATAAAACAGTACTTGAAATATCAACATGCCTGGCCTAATTAGAGCCAGGCCAATGGGTCCTAATTGCATAACTGAAATGCACCCAGTTGAGTTCTTTCCATTGTAACTTGACTACGCCTCAGCCCTGATTAATAGAGCCAGCACTGCAAACTAAAATGCAGTTAACTTATTGTAAGTTTTATTAGGCATATAAAAGGAGACCAGGAATTACTAGCCTTTCGTTGCTAGAGATACATTTCATCTATGGCTCTGACCAGATTCTTCACAGATTAAGCTTGTTAATTTTACTTATTGCCAACATTCTTCACCTCATTGCTGGAGCGAGAGCCGCAGGCTCTTGTCTAGAGCGGGCGGTATGAAAAGAGCCGGGAGCCTCGACAACAGCAACATTAACTACTTTGTCCTTTTAATTCATCTAATTACATGCAAGAGAAAAAAAAAGGCAGCAGACCATTTACAGGCTGTCTTTAGTTGCCTTTCTGCAGTGATGCTGAGCCAGTGCTTTTGTAGGTTTTTTGTTGTCTTATTAGCGAGCTTTTGTTCAGAGGGATGGTTAAAGCCATTTCCAGCAGCTAGCGAGGTGAAACAGTTTCAATAAGGACCCGATGTACTTGTTTAAATTACCTTTCAAAATGCTTCAAGCCATTAAGGGGGAGGTGCTACAAATAAAAGTTGGAATTTTTTAATTTTTTTATTATCTTTTTGTGTGTGTGTGTGTTATAATGTTTTACCCTAATAATAGCTTTTATTTTATTATAACCCATTAGTTGACAATATTATTCTATAGATTATTAGGCTGCAATTTTGTTATTTCATCACACTTTCAGCACTCACTGGCAGAGCTGGAGACCACAAATCTGCCTGTAATACGCTTTCAATTTTGCTAAAATCTGTATTTAACCGTTTTGGCTGTGAAACATCTCGGGAGAAAATGTGTTTTTAATTCTGCCCTGATTAGCGTTAACAGTTGACAGGGCTGAGTAGTGCCATGATGGTGTCTTATTTTCCACTATTCCCACCGTTAGCTTTTTTCCCTGACGGGTTTTTATTTATTATATTCACTTCTGCCGAGCTAACGAGCCCGAGCGCACTCCGCAACTTCCACTAAAGGGAATTTATCCCTTGTTGAATGAACATCGCACTTAGGAAATCTAATTAAACAGAGTTGATGTTCCTGCTCTGCTGGCAGGCTCACGTGAGGCTTTTGACAAATCTGCTGCCTGCAGGTAAAATAAAAGCCTGGTTAGCATTCGGTGGCCACAAAGAGAAGGTGATTCGGAAGTGTGGCTGGAGAAGGCTGGGAAATAAGGCAGGCAGGGTGTCCTGCTTCACGCGGAGGGACAACAATGTGTTTGCCACCTTTGCTGCTTCTCTTTGCTCACCTGAAAGTGTGCTAGGAGGGTGACCGTGGCAAAGAGCTGAGCTTCCTGCAAGAGAAGGTTAAGCCTTGGAAGGTAATTCTATCAAAAATTTACAACCACCTTTTAAAGGAGCAAAAATAGAAATGGCTAGGTTCAGGTTGGATGTTAGGAAGAAGTTCTTCACCATGAGGGTGGTGAGACACTGGCACAGGTTGCCCAGAGGTGGTGGAAGCCTCTGCCCTGGAGGATTTTAAGGCCGGGCTGGATGTGGCTGTGAGCAACCTGCTGTAGTGTGAGGTGTCCCTGCCCATGGCAGGGGGTTTGGAGCTGGATGATCCTTGAGGTCCCTTCCAACCCTGACAATTCTATGATTCTAATCAACATTTTTCTTAATCCTTGGAAGTGAACTTAGTGCTAAAGAAAGATTTCTTGTGCTGTGTGCAGAGCACAGCAGGAAGCAGTCCCCATCATACCAAGACAACCCCTCCTGGTCAATAGCTCACACCTGGGACAAGTGAAGGAGTCATTTAGCCTTGCTCAAGTCCAGGCTGGCCTATTTCTGAGGGCAGACTCAGCAGCTTTGGGCTTGATGTAACTTTTACCCCTGTGATCCCCCAAGCTGCTCCACAAAGGAGACACCACAGAGGCTTTCACTGCAGTTCTTGGCAAGCCTAAGGATGTGCTCAAGCAGATCAGGCTGCAGGACGAGGACCTAGGACCCTGGATAAATATGTTTCCATAATGTGTCACAAAATTGATCAGGGGCAAGAGCCAAACAGACCTATGCTCTAAGGACTTCTTGAACTGGCTCAAACCATGGACAGCCACATTCTGTGTGTGAAACAAGTTACATCATAGGAAGGGTTGGGTTGGAAGGAGCCTTGAAGAGCATCCAGTTTCAGGCTCCCAACCTATTATATCTTGGGAGATTGTGCTTCCCCCCACAGATTGCCAATACTCTAACCCAGGGTTTGTGATTTAGAGATGCTGATTAAGGGACTGTGAAGAGAGAACAGCTTTGCCTATATAACCAAATTACGGCCTCAGTCCAGGAAAGAAATGTGAATGTTTAATTAAAGTTGAACAAATGCAGAAAGGAAAAAAAAAATTAAAAATTCCTTTCAGCATGCAGAGCATGGATCAGGGCCCTAGCTCATGCATGGTTTATGTATTTGCTAAGCTGACTCTGATTTTGTGTATCCTGAGTGTAATTACAGCTTATCCTCCACGGCACTCAGAAGAGAAACATTTGTGGGTGAAGCTGCCTTATTACCAGACTGGTCAGAAAACATGCTGCCTTATTACCATTTTTTTTCCTCAAGCAAAACTGGAATGGGGTCACATAGATTGGTGTTCTGTGCATTCAAATCTTTAATATTCCTGTACAGGTGCCTGGTCCACACCAAGAGTTTCTGCAGTAGTGTGTTACGAGAGGCTGGATAGACTCATTAGTGGTGAGACTTGGTGCCTCCTTCAACACACTTGGCTCCTAAGTACGAATCTGAAGGCACAGAAAAGCTCTACCCTGTTAAATACCTAATTCCCTAGCAGAACAATCCAGTGGGTGAATAATAAATTTCTCAGAATCATACGTATTTTATAGGATTCTGAAAGAGTTTTTCTTTTTCCTTGTCTTTTTCACTGCTTCCAGGCAAACCAGAAAATAATTCAGTGAAATTTAGCAGTGAGAATGAATTCTTCAATAAAATTATCAACAAATCAGAAAGTGCTCAGAGCCTGTTATATCTTAAATTGCTGGTGTGATTGATAATGTCCTGCGGAGAAAATAGGATGTTCCCCACATTCTCTCCCTGATAGATTTTTTATTTATATATATATATATATATATATATACATATATATATATATATAATAAAACTTAAAAGTACGCAGGAAATCACGACTGTGCCACATCTGTGTGCAGCTGATGGCAGCTACAGGAGACTAACGGTCGTTTTTTCTCCTCATTTCTTTTTAATGGTAATATGTTTGGTCAAAAGTACATCTCCTCAAGCAGATAGAGGAAAAAAAAAACCAAACCTATAGAGATCTCACACAAATAGCTCTTTTGATATTCTCCCTGATAAGACTCCCCCTTTTAGAGAACAAAAATGAAGTTTGTGGCTTCCCCGTGTTTGACCATTGAGCGCCATGTGTGGCCATTAGGAAGAAAAGAGAAATCAATAGGGTTTCATTAAAACAGCAGGCAATCAGGGCCACAGGACTAGCTTAATTACAGTTTCAGTAGCGTTTGCTTTAATTGGAAAGAATAAAAGAAGTGAAGTGGAGTGAATGAAGAAATTAGCATATCTATCACTGTTGTCACATTGTACCGTGGCCTTAAAGCACTGTTTGCTCTTCAGTATCCCCCACGCTTTGTGAGGGCCTGGAAAAATATGGAAAGGCAATTAGCAAATAATCAGATTGCACCTCTGCAGCATTCTAATTAAAGATCTCTATAATATGCCAGGCAGGGATGAATGGTTTTGTCTTTATCATATACAGCAGAGAGAATTTGCATCCCTTGTGTCCAGACACGGTGTGCGTCCACACATGCAGTAGGCAGACCTGCAAGGGGGCTGTGCTCTGTGTTTAATGAGCCCCAGTGGGATTTATCCCATAGACCCTCTCCACACAGCAACAACCTTCAGCACCTAGGTGACTGCTCAGGCAGTAAAGCATCCCAGAATCACAGAATGATGGGGGTTGGATGATCTGGAGATCATCCAGTCCAAGTCCCCGCTAGAGCAGGGTCAGGCACAACAGCTTGCCCAGGATCACACTGTCCAGGCAGGTTTGGAATCTCTGCAGAGAAGGAGACTCCACAACCTCTCTGGCAAGCCTGGTCCAATGCAGTGTTGGAACAAACCAACTTCTCTCCCCAGATCACTGGCAAAGCAGCTGCAGGGTATCCCCTTGCAGCCCAGAAGCTCTGAAACACCAAGAGATGGTGACATGAGTACAAAGACATGGAATCAGCTTCCCACAAAGAAGCTGGAAAGAAAGCAGTGTAGAGAGACAAGGGGGTTGATAAACTAGGACAAACAAAAGTGAATGGAATTAATTGCAGGTTTGATACTGTTTTAAGCACTGTCAAATAAAGCATCTTTTTATGTAGCTACTATTGAATTAACTTCCTAAAGTTGCTGCCAATGTCTTTTGGCCAGAGGATTCTTGAAGGGCAGGAATATATTTATGGAGTGGAAACCCAATTTGAGGAGGAACTTCCACAGACACAAACAAATGCCTCAAACCAGTTTGGCAGTACATGATAACTCTATTTGTAATTAAAGGTTAAAGTATACTTAAACCAGTTTGGCAGTTAAAACCAATTTTAATTGAAAATATACATTTATAATTGCAAATGGAAAGATTTCCTATAATAGCAGTAACAGACCCATTTTCTAATAAGATGAACAATACAGTTGATGACTGAAGCATCTGTATATAGTTACATACAGCATTTCTGTACTGCAGGCTGCCAATTTATTTCAGCAGTGAAAAGCTTGATTTATTGTTTGTAGCATTACCATCTGTTGTAGTTATTACAGAAATTATATATAAACCAGTTAGTAAACACTTTGCCCCATTGTCTGTTGTTTTGATAATCACCCATAATAACATCTAGCATCAATATGGTCTTTAAACCCGATTTGGGAGTTAATGGAATAAGAGGAGGCAGTCAGTATATGCACCAGGGTAATGTCATTAGGAATGTTTGTGAAGAACAAATTAAATCAGTTGTAAATTGTGCTCTCAAGTCAGCCAGAAAACCAGTCTTGTTCAGGAGAAGGGGTTTATATTTTAACCTCGTGCAGAAAATGTACTTAAGCAGATTAAAATAAAATAGGGACTTCGTCGATGGATGTAAATGGTAATTGCTGGAGCTCTAATGGCTTCCTGTTGGCTATGTCATGCAGTGGGCACAGCTATTTTAAAGTTAACCAGTGCTTGAGGTCATACTTTTACAAATTCAGTCATTAAACAGGACTAGACATGTCACTAAATGGCTGATTATTCAAATTATGAGCCTGATCAAAAGTTACCCATGTTATATTCTGGGCAGAGGATTATCAGAGGGAAAAAAATAATAAAAAATTAAGGCAGAGTTGAAATAAAATAAAATAAAGATTAAATTAATTCAAGCATAAGTCAATAGAAGCATCTGCATGGGGTCTCGTTTGTTTTGGATGGCAGACTCTGCTTTCCATCAGGGTGTAGTTGTTGGCTGAATCACTCACCTTGGGCTTTTCCTTGCACACAAAGAGTTTTCTCTATCAGAAGTGCAGTCTCTCAATAAATATTATCATACACTGAAGTATTATCTGTGTGAGAACCTGTACAGGTTGTAGACATATGAGAAATAGATTTATTATAGACTGGTGCAATTGATTATGTGCCTGTGCCCATTTCACTTGCCCACCTACATGTCAGCAGTGTAATGTTGGTTTAGCACCATGTTAGTGATATACTGAAAATCGAATGCGGAATTCTCTAAAGACTCAGCCTGCAGGAATCTCTGCCTCCAAAACACACCATCCTTCTCCCAGATGTTCTTCTTGCTTCATCTGCACCCAGGATGAGCAGTATGGTCTTGTTTAGGAGTGAAATACAATGGGCATGTTCTGAGTTCCAGATGTATTTCAATTAGTAAAAATGATGAATGCCAAGATAGAAATAATCACAGAACACCAGCATGGTAGGGGTTGGAAGGGACCTCTGGAGAAGGGACCTCTCGAGATCACCTGGTCCCAGCCACCCACCCACAGCAGGTTTCCCAGGATCACATCCAGATGGGTTTGTAATCTCTGCAGAGAAGGAGACTTCATAACCTCTCTGGGCAGCCTGCTCCAGTGCTGTCACCCTCACAGCAAAGAAAATGTTCCGCATATTCAGACAGAACCTCCTGGGTTCTAGACCCTTTGCCCCCTGGTCCTGTCACTGGGCACCACTGACAAGAGGCTGGAAAGCAGAGTGGTTTTCACAGATCAGAGGGTAAGAAATAACCAGTAACATTTAAAATACAAATGAAATAACCAGTAACATTCAAAACACAAACACCACCTTTCCATGGCTGTCTTCAGTAGATCTATTTCTCTAACAGGGATTTTGAGCTTTAGAGCTGGCCAAGGAGAGCCAAAACCAAGAGAGTTTGCTCCCAGGCCTTGAGGACATCCTGGAGAAAGCCTGGGAATGCCACCTTGCTGCCATTCCACAAATCCAGACACTTGATACTGGGCTGAGTGTCTGAGCAGGGGGCTGGACAATTCTGAGAAGATAAATATGAGATTTTCCCCACAGAGCTTCCAACACCTGACAAGACATGAAATCAAAGAGGGAAATGTTCATCTTTGATGGCCTGGGAGAAAATACGGGGATCTAACAAGGGAAGAAAATGAAGGTAAGGAGGAAAGCTGCTGCTCAGATGAGAATTAAAAATCAAAGAGAAAAAAAAGAATTGTGTTTGGAATATTTTCTGTCTGAAACAACTTGAGGGAGAAAGCCTTTTCCATAAATACAATTATTTTAATTAAAAAATCCTTCAAATATTAATGAAAGTTGTCTGAAGGCAGAATTAATTATAGCTATGCCAATCACACAGCTGCAGTCCAGGCTCTGTTGGGACTTCCCTTATGAATGCTGGGGTTTGAGAGGTAATAACTCAGCCAGCCCAAATTTCCTAATGGGCAAAACTTCATGGTGAAGTTCTTCAAGAGGGGTTCATTCTTGTTTTCTTTTTTTCCTTTGCTGTCCATTTTGACTTGATTCTTTCTGAGATATGGTAAGACACCAGTTCTGAATGCTTGGATAAAAGGCTGAATAGATCAAGGCTACTTTGGTGCCAGGGCATCCAGCTTCCTTTTGCAGCTCTGCAGAAGGTGGCAATTGGAGACTGTGTGAATTTGAAAGTCAGGAGAAGAAGAGCAGTTTTGCTACAGCCAAGGGCTGTGCTCAGATGTAAATAGAGCTGATTCCCAGCCCAAGCTGTAAGCAGTAGTGAGTGGAGCATCAGGACTTGAGTCCAGCTTTCAACTGGGATGTGCTGCTGTGGAGGGTTCATCTGGGTACAGAAGCCAGAAATTGGGATCACCTCAAGCAAACCTGTCAAGCATGGAGACTCCACTGAGAGATGAAGTAAGAACACAAGACAGTGTAGGGAACTAGGGACAATGGCTTGAAACTTGAGAAGGGCAGACTTAGATTGGACATTAGCAAAAAATTCTTTACTATGAGAGTGGTAGAACACTGCAACAGGTTGCCCAGGAAGGTGGTAGAGCCCCATCCCTGGAGACATTCAAGGACAGGCTTGATGGGGCTCTGATCCACTTGGGAATACCCCTTCTTACTGCTTACTTAAAGGTTGGACTAGACAACCTTTAGAGGTCCCTTCCAACCCAAGCCGTTCTCTGATTCTGTGAACCTGTTGGTTGTGTAGCAGCAGATTTCAGACACAAAACAACCTCCATATCTATTTATTTATTTTTAATGTCACATAAGTTTCATTCACTTCTGCAGATGGAGCTTTGTTATTTCCCCATTAAAAAAAAAAAAAAAGGTAGAACACAAATTGATGTCAATCCTGAAAGCAAAACCTGCTGATAAATATCAGAGTTTTTTCCTTTGCCTAAACTCAGCCATAAACCACTTCCATTCTGGAGGGAGATTTGGCTGGTGCACGCCATATTAGTGTGAAATTACCCTGAGTACAAATGCAACATCATAACTTGCAGTCTAATGCCCTAATATTGCATACACTGGGGGAGGAGGGGGGAAATGATTGCCTGCCTGTTTATTGTGTCATTTGTGTTAGTTCTGCTGGCTGATTTTTGCAGGCATATGACAAATGCTAGGAGAGGGGGGACCAGAGGAGATGCACATAGCTTCATTGCCAGCATCATTCTATATCCACACAGCACTGTTACCTTGCACTTTGCAGAGACATCTGCCAGCAGGTAGAAATGCATTCCTTTCTCACCACTACAGAGGATTATTTGGTAACCATTTAATGAAAGATTGCAATATGCTACTAGCAGAACATTTTTTTCACCTGCTGGGTAGTTGTTCAACTCAACCTACTTAAAGAGATGGGCTACCATGAGAACACAAAGACACAGCCCTGAATAGGCTATCAGAGATGGTTTTTTTCCCTTCTCCTTTCTTCAACAATCTCTCTCCTGGCATTATGCAGCCAGGGTGGTTATTACAAAGTAAAGCACAGACACTCCACAAGTTTGAAATGTGAGTGTTGTAATAAGAAAAAATTACATTTGTTTCGTTTTCTGTCCTTGTTACTTTCTTCCTTATGATAATAGATGCAGATTTGGTGCCATTATCTGGTCTTATTAAAGAAAAGTGGTATCAATTTTAATACTTCCTATATAAAGTAAGAGAGCACCTGCTCATAAAATGTATTTTCCATGCACCTCACAGAATACAGGGAAATTAACAAAATGGCTCTACTGTGTTAGAACAAGGGCACAACTGTTACTATCTGTGTAAGATTGATTTTGATGAAGATTATAGGAATGGTATTTGCCTGAAAATGCCAAGCACTTAAAATTTATCCTTTGGTGCTTTTAAAAAAAAAAATTCCATTCAAAATTGTTCATTATTAATGTGACACTGCAAGAACTATTTTTCTAAATTATAGGTTTTTAAATATAAGTTTTAGAAAGTACACCAAAGTCAGAGATTTTTCATACATAATGTCCTGGATTGCATTATCAGGCAGATATGATGTACAAGCCTACAGCCTCTAATGTGTGAGCAGATATGGCCTTTACTGGCTCAAACATATGCTGACCTGGAAAATGGGATGGGTATCATCGAATCAAAATCCTCATTATGCATGAGATGCCTCAGTTGGAAGAAGACCATCAGCTAGTGCAGAATGGGCCCATCCCTGACAACATTTTAACCAAACCAGGATTTCACCTCTTTCTCTTGCAAGGTGCCTGCAATCCTTAGTTAATGAGATTTTCAGTTGTGCAAGGGCCAGGCTTCCTGCCCAGCCCTTTCAGACCAAACTGCTACTGAACATTTCCTTCTCATCACAGAGAAGCATCAGGGAAATCCATAACCTGCATCCCTTGCTTCCCAGGAAACATCCACCCTTGCTTTCCTCACTGGGGATGAGTAGACCCTTCATGTATTGCCTGCATTCATGGCAGTCAAGGCTGGAAGCTAATTACACTATTCCAACCCTCTGGCAGATCCTTCTCTCTTAAAGGAATCACTGGTGACCCCATCAAATCTTTCTTTGGAAACAGATGCAGACAGGAAAGGGACAATAGCTGGAGATTAGTACCTGACTGATAACTGCAGCAATATGAGAAGCAGGGAAAGAGGAACAAGCATGCTGGGCAAGGAGGAGAGGTGATGAAGCATGTCCAAAATCTGATTTTGAGTGGGTGATCAAAGACTCTGATCTCTGCCAGGGTTACTGCAGCTTACTCAGAAAGCTAAAAGGTTTTGCAAGATGGAAAGAATCTTCCAGCCTCTGTCACCCCCAGAAAACTACTGCAAGAGTATGTTTGGGATCTTCTCAATGCTTATCAATAACTGAAGGGCAGACTCTTTTCAGTGACAGGACAAGGGCCAATGGGCACCAACTGGAGCCCAGGAGTTTACACCTGAAGATGAGGACAAACTTTTTTCCTGTGAGGGTGCAGGCTGCCTGGAGAGGTTGTGGAGTCTCCTTCTCTGCAGAGATTCTGAACCCTCCTGGGCATTGCAGTCTTGGACAAGCTGCTGTGGGTGACCCTGCATTAGCAGGGGGGTCAGGGTGGCTATCTCCAGAGGTCCCTTCCAACCCTACCATGCTGGGATTCTGGGATACAACATCACTGCATCACCCTGCCCTTCTCCTCTGTCTAGTCCAGTTTGGGTTCTCCCAACTCAGATGAGAAGCACCATATTTTTCCATCCATAACTCACTGCTGTTTGGCAGCATGAGGCCCTGGGATTCAGGACAACAAAGTGCAATGCATATTGCATTTTATTGCTGATTGAAATAGAGAAAAATGCTTTCTTTTGAATTAACAGGTTGCAGGCAGCCAAGCTTGAAGGAAAAGATGAAGTGAATACTCTTTGCACCACATCACTCTTTTAAATGTAGCACACCATTAAGTCCAGCTTGGTTTTACATTCTTGCAACATGACTCTTGTTTCAGTTATTCACTTCTGTTTCCACACAAACGTGGGAATTCATAATCCAGGGATGCCTCGTATCCATTGCACTGTACTGAAACAGCATGTGCTGAACTCTTGAACTGTAAAATGTATTGATTATTGTTTCCTTCTGTAATTTTTATTTACTCACAGGAAGATTGCTCTTTATTACTCTTCCCAGCATTTCCTCTCTATATATATTGTTTCTACCATAAGGCCAGATTCAGGTCCACAATTAAGCACCTCCCTGCAAAGAGAGCAAAAATCCTGAGCTGCAGGTTCTCCAGAAACCTCAAAGTGCAAATGCTTGTGGGGGAGAGCAAACAGATGCAAGGTGATTGTTACTCCTGTGTGAAAGTGACTGTAGGTCTCAGCTCAACAGGAAATAACTATGGTGGAAGAGAAATGGGAAGTCTCAGGGTAAGCTATTTGTAAGCTTTGCCATAGTAGCATTGCCAATCACTCTGCAAGGGACCTATGGGAACCTCTTACATCAACTGGGGATATTGCTGCAAAGGAATGGGAGAAATCCCTACTCCACTGACTGCTTTAATCCCATTTGTTAGTGTCCCACTGCGCTGTTAGAGCCACAAGGCTCAAAGCCTTGGCACAGTGCAGAAATGTGGGTTTGGCTTGGTGAGCCAAAAGGACAGGCTGGCATTGGAATCAGAGAATCATTTGGGTTGGAACCAACCTTGGAGATTATTGGGTTCAACCATTCTCTAGCTCTATCAAGGCTGGGCCTAAACCATGTCCCTCAGCACCACATCTCTGTCTCTTTTAAACACTTCCAGGGATGGGGATTCAACCATCTCCCTGAGGAACCTGTTCCAGTGGCTGAGAACCCTTTCAGGGAAGAAGTTTCTTCTAACGTCCAACCTAAACCTTCTCTGATGCAACTCAAGGCCATTTCCTCCCACCCTATCATTTGTTACTAGGAAAAAGAGACCAACCCCATCTCACTCCAACCTCCTTTCAGGGAGCTGTAGAGAGCAATGAGGTCTCCCTTCAGCCTCCTTTTCTCCAGGTTAAACAACCCCAGTTCCACCAGCCACTCCTTGCAGGACCTGTTCTGCTGTTTCCACTTGGAAGGCTACCAACATGATGTCGTTTCTGATAAAATGATGCTTCCAGCTTTGGAATGGAGCAAAATTTAGCCACACTCTCTTTGCTACAATGCCAGCTGATGACACCAGATGTGGTAATCATGTAGAGGATTTATCTGAGGTTGCCCTTGCCTAGTGTTCCCCAGGCCAACAAGCACAGCAAGAGAAGAGTCTTACACTTTGTATTAGTTCACTACCAGGAATAAGCTTCTAGCCACAAAGCCTGGGTAGTGGGCAGCAATTTCATTAATAAAGCTCTAACTATGCTTTCATATCAAAGGCTTGTTTCATTTCTACAAATGTGGGGAAACATTTAAAAGTAAAAGCAGCCAGACACATCTCTGGCTGTTTTGCAAGCCTGTAGCTCATTCCTACTGAGGGTGACACAGCATTTAACAGCATCTGCAACACCCCCATGGCCTATCCTGTGACCTGGTGATGTAACTGATCCTCGAGAGCATAGCACAGAACCCCTCAGGTAGATTGTGCAGTTCACCTGGACTTGTTCCATCAGTAAATATTTTGGGATGTTTGCTTTGGCTCAAAAACAGCCATGAGAAAATGACCACATTCACTGTTGGTACTAAATAAGTGTGACTCCTGTGGGGTGACTGTAACACATCATTTCTTTCCCAAGAATTTAGGGACTGCCTCTATATGACTAAATGCCTCTTTACAGAGTTGTGTGAATTATAGACATCATGCTGCCAGGTCATTAATGCTGTCTGTTACAGCCTCTCCACCCTCAGGCATAAAGAATTATACAAGGAGAGGATTAGAGGATTTGGGTGTACCAAAACCACAAACATATGACAGATCATAGGAAAAGCAAACCCAAGGAACAACAGACAGGACATCTCCAGAATGAAACATCTCTATTGCTAAAGTTCAATAAGAACTAGTGTAGAGTCTTGCATCTGGGGAGGAATAACATCCAGCATCAGAAACATCAGACTGGGGCTCACCCTGTTGGAATGCAGCCCCATGGAGAAAGACCTTGGAGTGATGGTGGACAGGAAGTTCTGCATGGACAGCAATGTGCCCTTGTGGCCAAGAGAGCCAGCAGCATCCTGGAGCACATCAATAAGTGTGGCCAGCAGGGCTAGGGAGATTCTCTTCCCCCTCTTACTCTGCCCTGGTGAGACCACAGATGGAATACTGTGTCCAGTTTTGGGCTCCCCAATTCAAGAGAGACAGAGACCTACTAGAGAGAGTCCAACAGAGAGCCACAAGGATGATTTTAAGTCCAGAACCTCTCCTATGAAGAAAGACTGAGAGCCCTGGGGCTGTTCAGCCTTGTATTGAGAAGACTGAGAGGGATCTGATCAGTATCTATAAAAATCTGAGGGGTGGGTGTCAAGATGAAGGTGCCAGGCTCGTTTTGGTGGTGCCCAGTGACAGGACAAGGAACAGGAGGTATGAACTGGAACACAGGAGGTTCTGCCTCAACATGAGGAGAAACATCTTTATGGTGAGGGCAGCACAGAGCCCTGGAGCAGGCTGCCCAGAGAGTTTGTGGAGTCTCCTTCTCTGTAGACTTTCAAAAGGCACCTGGACATGTTCCTGTGTGACCTGCCCTAGAGTGATCCTGCTCTGGCAGGGGGATTGGGCTGGGTGATCTCTGGAGGTCCCTTCCAACCCCTACCATTCTGTGATTTTGTGATTGATGCTTACTTATGAGAAGGTATCACAGCAGCTATGACAGTTCCATAAACCACAACTAAGGTTCCAGGTTAATTTAGTTTTTTGTTACTACCCAAGCCCTCATGAGTAGCATGGATGCTGACTTAGCTGACAGAAGAATCTGGACACTGAGCCAAGTGGACTTGTAACCAGGCCACAACATTACAAGAGTCACACAGTGCTAAAAATGCAAAGAGATGCTGTGTTTTACAGGATCAATTGTGGTTACTAACTTTAATTAATGATTGGATTCCACCCCTGACCAATAGGTTTATTAACCTGGTAAGCTTCACAGCCATGGCCATGACCCCACGTGTGTGAACAAACTCCAGCTCCTGGCCAGGTTTGTGCCTGGGGTAAGCAACAGCACTTGTCCACCTGCCAAAAGCCACTGACTCACACTCACTCACATCTACACCAGCCACAAATGCAGGCTCAGCGCCACAAATGCAGGCTCAGCACTCAGGGAAAAGCAGGCTCAGAAGCTGTCTGTCTGCAGAAACAATGCCAAGCAGCTCTTGCAGAGCAGCTCATTCTCCAGGGCTTTCTCCTCCTGCTCCGTGGACACCCTCACGCCAACAGCTCCTATGAGCTCCTTCAGGGAGTGCACGATGTAAGGACACTTGGAGGGCAGTATTAAAGCATCTAAAGTGGGAGTCACTGAGGAATCATTGTCACACTTGAAATCTAAACCCACCCTTGTTCCATGCCTCCTCCCTTGTGTACAGCAGCCCTTCTTATTAAAAACATACACCTCTCAGCTACGGGGGGAAAGACATGCTCACCCAGAACAAGGAGCTCAGTTTGGTTTAGATGGATTTCTGACAGCTCTTGGAGCAATGCTTTCAAAGCCATTGGTTTTATTTTCACTTTTCAAAGGAAATAGGTGGCCAAGGAAAAAAGTGGAGGTGGGCTCCTCTGCTTACCTTGAGCTGATCCAGAAGCCATAGAGCTATGGCAGTTTGCAGCTGCTGCCAGTAGCAGGGCCCAGACAGATGCTCAGCTAGGCTCAGATGAAAGGTGCCTGGAGGCAGCACTCCAGCCTGGTTTTGTACCACTGCTCCACTCACAACCCTCCTCTTGCACAGCACAGTCCAGAAAGGGCCAAATCAAAAGGCTGCAGAGCAGTCTGTGACCCACAGCTGAGAGATGAGGTTGCTGAGTGTCCTCTCTTTCATGACTTGATTTCAGACCTGCTTTGGCTGGGTTTTCTGGTGCCTCTGTGGGAACTGCTCACAGGCTCTCCCAGATGAATGGGATTTGTCAGATCATACACTCCAACAGCCTCCAGTATTTTTCAGCACAGGTTAGTAACAAAAATTCAAGACCTAATTTTATGTCCATCTTATTTTCCTTGTTTTACTTGATACTACAAGAGGGTTTGGCACCCCTCACATTCCTAGCAGTGCAAGGCACCCTTTCCAATGGACTGTGAGGGTCTTCTGCCAGCATTCACCCTGTAATAACTTTGCTTTCCTACCAGGTGCCATTCCCAGTCCCAGTCTCTAATAGCAAGAAGGTGCAGCAGCCCTCTTCTGTGCTCTGCATTTTATTTCCAACATTTAGGATTTCCCAGGAGCCAAAACCAATCTGACACCCTCATCACAGCAAGAGAGAGGATAAAGACCAGGAGAAGCTGTAATGTTTCCACTGCCAGATTTATGGAAAGAAAATAGCACATGACCTTTATGATTCTGTCATTATCAGCCACTTTTCAGGACAGCTTCAAGAGAATATCTGAACAGTTCTTTGCTTTTTTACCTGAAAATGAAACTACCAAAATTCCAGCCTTCAGAGTAGACAAGTAAAGTAAATTCACTTTATCCAAAGGCCACCAAGCAGAACATGAGCCCAAATGCCTTCAGCTAAATGAGTTTCCCAAGTAAAATGAATACTCCTGGCACCAATGAATCACGTTGCCAGATGTGCCATTGGGCACTCAGCATTTAGATGGAAGTTTTCTGCTGCATTCTTATTAAGCAGAGATTTTTCCCTTATCAAAAGAAACCCTGAAATAACTGGGGGGAGGGAGAAGGGGGGAAATCTATAAACCAAAAGGAACAAAGAAAATGACTGCAGAAAAGGTGAAATATCTTTTTGGTGCAAACATTAGCACCCATCAGCAGCTGGCTGTTCTGAGGGTGGGAGCACTTTGTCAAAGGTTGGTTGGAATGACCATGGATGAGTCCTTGGTTGGTTGGAATGACCATGGGTGAGTTCCTAATGGCATGAAAGGTGGCAACTTTTCCTGCAACTCTCCCATGCAGAGCACAGAAAAGGTCATTTGCTCCACCTCCCAAAACTACAAGGTCAAATTAAATCAAAGGGCACTCAGGTTATCTACATAAATTCTGTGCCAAGCCTCAGAGTGACCCAGGATGGTCATTGCTCAGTCTGAGGTTAAAATTAATCATTTCTGAGGTTACTTTCTCAACCTGGACAGCTGAGCAGGTACCAGTCTGAGAAATTTGGGTATTTTCTACACTTTGTTTCCAATAAGTCATCATAGCAAGTTTCAAGGCAAGTTTAATTCTGCTTCATTCCTTTGTTTTGGTGCTTTTGGAGATGCCCTCAAGCAAGTGTTTACCTTGTCTGCTGCCTGAGGAGCTTTGAACACGTGGGTGATGGCCATCTTCGTCTGTCTCCCTTCTTCCTACTCCTCCTCCTCCTCCTCCTCCTTGGCCTTTGTCAGAGCTCTGTGCAGATATTGACTGATTGACTAGTGGGAAAATGAAGGGAGGCATTCAGATAAGCACTTAAACTCTGCACTAAATTTCATCCACATGCTTAAAACCTTCCTCAGTAACAGACTTTCCAGAAGTCAACACAGAGGAAAAAATAGCCCAAAGGCTTCTGGTTACCCAGCATACAATTTATAACATCTCTTCATTTATTTGGGGATCTCAGGGGTGTCTTTTAAGGATGTATTTTTGTTTGCTTTGTTCATGGCCTAAAATACTTTCTACAGACCACAGCCAGCCCTAAAGGCTTTAGATTGTGCTCAAGAAGCTGAAAAAGTAACACCCAGGAAGTGTTCCATGTGGCAAGTGAGCCAGAGCAGCCACAGCTGGAGATCTTTCACCACCACATGGCACAGCACCTCTGGCTTGGGGAACCAAGGACTTGATCCACAACAGCCATCACCAGCTAAAGGTGAGCACTGGGCTCAACAGATCAGCTGTACAGAAAGAAGGACTCTAAGGAGGACTTCTCTCCTGTCACCTCACCAGTGCTCATGGAGGTGTCCTGAGGCCATCTGCAAAATTAGTATTTTTCAGATTTCTGGCAGGGCTTCACCAAGGCTTTACTCCAGGAGGCACATCTGCAGTTATGCAAAAGCACTGCTGTGTTGCTGCTGCCTGCTGTAAGGATGATCTAGATGGGTTTTGCAGTTGGAAGTTACAGGTGAGCTGTGCCGGTTTTTCTTTCCTTTGTTGTAAGATGCCTTCAGGAACCAGCAAGAAAAAGCATTCTGTGCTGTGCCACGCTCTCTAGATTATGGAGATTGGCTGGCTGTTGCTGTTTGGAAGCCTGTCAAAGCATGCTTAAGGACAATGTAAGCTACTTCCTTTTAGTTCTTCCAGCTCGAAGGCTGGGTCCAGGGCATTATTTTTCCCTTCTTTGTAAAAGACCAGCTGGCTTGTCTGGGGGTAGGTGACTGACATCCACAGAGACTGAGCCTCTTAGGACAGGAGCCAGCTCTTCCTGCTTATTTCAACAAACCACAGGAAAGCCAAGCCCTCAGAATGAAGAGTTTGGACTCACAGGGCTTTTGTCTGGCTCCTTGCTCTGGGACAGGATCCCACATCCCATGGACAGCACCTACGAGTCTCATGCAGAAAATGTTGTCCTGGAGAGCCTTGGTGTGGCTTTACCTACCTCAGCCCTTGGTGCATTTCTGCACAAAGGATCAGGAATCAGTGCTCCAAGTTGTTTTTCTCTCCTCAGACCCCATGGAAAGGCTCTGGGCAGATAGCATTTCAGCACCATTGCCCTTTCCATGGTTTTCCACAAGTTTCTCCCATGCCTTTCCCTGTGCTTCAGCTTCCTTTTCTCTTTTCTGTAACACACAAGGAGAAAGCATCAGATTAGTGGAGGATGGTGTTTGCCACCACCAAAACTTGTGTCTATGGTCTGTAGAAGTCCTGTAGCTGCTAGGTCTCAACTGCCTGACCCCCCTTGGCAGCCACTCCTTGCTGAGCACACCACACATACCCTGGCTGATTAATACCCTGTGACAGGGCAGGGCACAGCAGCTGGGTGTGTGGGGCTGATCAGCTGGACGTGTGGGGCTGAGCAGCTGGACGTGTGGGGCTGAGCAGCTAGATATTTTTGCTATTTTAATTTGCTTGGCAATAGTGTTGAAGGACCATACACTAGTAAATGTCTCTTTCTGCAATAGTTGGAAGAGTCAAAAGTGAAAACCTTTTCAATTTTTACAACCTTGCCTCTGTGGTAGACTAAGTCATTTCAGAGACTTCCAGGGCAATTTGTCTAGGATCAGGCTATTTCCCCAAGCATCCAGAAAAATCAGCTTCTTCTTGTTGTTGTTCGTCAGGCTCCCAAACATCATGGGAAACCACCTGGAAAGCCAGCACATCACCGATGCTGAGCAAAGAAGCTCCAAAACAGGTAAGAGAAAGCAGGGAGCCTGTCGGCAGCAGTGCTTCCCTCTTCTTAACGTTTTGCCTTTAGTCTGCAGAGCTCTGATGCTTCCATTTTCATTTCACATCACCCACATTTTGCTGGTGTTTCTTTTTAAGCACTGCCCAATATATTAGCACATATCTATATACATTCAGCTTGTCTCCAGGCATCTATATGGTTGTCAAGAGGGAAAAAACAATAACTTGGGCAAACAGAGGAAGGTAGATTGCCACTGCTGTTAATTGCCCTTTGGTTTTATTAACCACTTGGAGTAGCAAGAGTCTGTCTACAAGCTGAGCTTTGGAAAAAGGTCTTAGACCTGAATTTGTTGCTAAAGAAATTATTCTGAAGCACTTCCTTGGGCAAAACTGAGGAAGGTTTTGGGCAGTGCCAGAAGGTTCACAGGCTATGTGGCACCATCTGTCCCTCCCCGGTAGCACATCTGGATTTTATGTCATCACTTTTATCATTTCTAGGCAGGTCATCCCCACCTTAGAGAAAAAAAGAAGCCTTATGCAAAGCTTCCCATGGCTTTATCAGCAAAACATTTCCTCAGTTTCAGTCTCAAAGAACTTTAAGAACAAACTTAACTTTTCTAAACAAAAATAATTTCATCATTTTGTGTGGCATTAACACCCTGCTGTTTCTATATGTTATCTATATTTTTCTTGTTGACATTCAACCAATTCAGAGCTAAAAATCCATCCTGCACTTTTCCTAGGGTCGTAAATCATAAAAAGGTTATATTTTATGAAAGCTGAAGCTGAGAAGTAAACAGCATATTTTTATCAAAAGAGTTTCATCTATTAAGCAGCAATGACAGGGCCCTCTGGGCCAAAATCTAGTTTTCTTACTTAAAAAGCTTAGTTCTTTTGTAGACTCCTGCAGGGACCTATAACAGTTGGAATTGGGTTTTTTATGCCTTTGAGGCCTCCAAATGAATGTTAGAGTTTTCCATTATTTTCTTTTTTCTTTGGAGGGAGCGAGGCTACCTGCTTACTGCCTAAAACCTACACCCTGCGATTGTTCTGTGGAAAATCTGTCTTCCAGCCAGGAGCCTCACACAAGACCAAGCATCCTCAGCATTGTTTTTCCATTTTACCCAGTGCAGGAGAAAAACAGAGCAGAATAGAAATGCAGCTTGTAATTGTAGGCAACATCTATTCAAAATTTCATATTAAACCTTCTGCATTTGTGAGAGTGTTGAAATTACCTCTGAAGAGCAGGAGTCTGCAAAGACGCGTGTGTGTGTCCGCTTGATATGCTGCAAACACCTCTGTTTTTATTGAGATACTCACGTGCCAGTGCTTGCAGGGGAAGCATCAGTGCCTAGGAGCTGGCAGTTAAGATGAGCTCATTCCTTGTCTTTGCTCTGCTGCCTTCTCTGTGACCTTACCTCAGAGGCAGATACTCAGTCATTTCCAGCTGCTGGGAGTTGGGCACCTCAGCATCTCGGAGGGTCTCAGGTTTTGTATCTCTGTCTTCCACTTCTGAATCACCTACCCACTGCACCTGGAGCTATGAGGACAAATATCTTAGACTGGACATTAGGAAAAAATTTTTCCCAGCAAGAGTGGTCAGGCATTGGAATATGCTGCCCAGGGAGGTGGTGGAGTCACCAAGCCTGGAGGTGTTGAAAGGTGGTTTGGATGTGGTGCTTGCAGATATGGTTTAGGGGTGACCCTTGTAGAGTAGGGTTCTGGGTTGGACTTGGTGATCCTGAGGGGCTTTTCCAACCTGAATGTTTCTGTGATTCTGTGATCTTAGGTCTGTGTGGCACCATGAGGCTGTGGCACTGGGAGTCACTAAAATGCCTAAAGTATTGCCAGTGGTTTCCAAGGGCTTGCTCAGAGTGCAAAGTGTTAAGCACGTGTGAATCAGCCTAGGCAGGAGCAGGACCTGCATGCATTAACCCCCCCCACCCTCAGCAAGCCAACAAGCTCATTTAAAGCAGGGCAGAGCCCTCCTAGGCACAACCCAACCAATCCCAAGTTACACCAAGGCTGACTTTGGCTCAGCACCCACCGTGTTCACCACCTGATTGAATCCAGGCACCAGCAGGGCTGCCACTCTCCGGAGCACTTTGTGGTGTGCTGTACGTGTGAAATGAAGACATCAGTCTGCATCTTTCTTCTCATTAAAACCTTGCTATTAGCCCACCTTCAGCTATTAGAAGATGATAGACCTGACCCTTTTCGAATGGTGTAATTTCCAGCCGTGGATATCTCTATATTACACTCTGATTACATCACAAGCACGAGTTCAGAGTCAGCAAATTTAGCACCTCTAAACTAGCAGAATAATCACTAACAATTAACAAAATGATACATCCGAGTCACAGTAATCTTTTTAGCCACTTTGAACATATATTTGTTCTTTTGATGTCCTGTGTGAATAGGAGTGCTTTATCTGACTGATGATGGGCTAAACAATGGTTCAGAGTTGTAATATAGATCTCAATTTGCTGGAACTATCCATCTGAAAGGCCTGGACAATTTATCGAACACTGCAGATGAAAGAAAGGGGGATTTTTTTTTTTTTAAACTGACCACTTCTAAAATGAAGAAAATAGAGCAGTAAAGGGTATTGTAATATACTTTAATCTTCCTTAATGCAGAAAAATACGAAATGCCATTAAAGCCTCCTTTGAAATGGATGTGTCCGCGTGGCTTGAGCACCCAAATCTAGTTAATGAATCTATTGTTAAAGCAAATAAACAGGGAAGCGGCAGAGAGGGAGTGATCTGTGCTTTGTACTGCCTAATTTGGAAGATGAAAGCAAAGAAAAATTAAAGTTAAATTCATATAAATATTGCAGCTAAGGAGAACAGTTGCAAGTGCTAAAAAAAATGAGAGAAATGGAGAGAGAAAAGGTGAATGCTGAATTCTCATTCAATTCACAAGTCACAACCAGCAGAGATTTTTTTACCTTTTTTTTTTTTTTTAGAAGAGCAAAGTCAGGCAAAATGAAAGCTTTTCAAGGGGCACAATAATTAACATTTTAAAAGGTTTTAGCAATAAAATAATGATTCCACAATAACAGCAATTTAATCATCTTATTTGAGAAATTAAATTGATTGCTAGTGTTCATTTGTAAGAAGTGGCATTCATGGCACTGGTAAGAAGTTATCAAATCATGTTTGCCTTTTAATAGTTGGGGGGAAGGTTTTTTATACTTATTCAATGCCCAGAGAAGAGATGTCACCATCATTTGTCTGCCTAAATGATTGTGCCTGGTGCTGCATTTTTCATGCACATGCCCATGTTTACAGTATGAATAAATACTGCTGCGAGCTGTCAGGCAAGAGCAAGGCAGAGCAGGTACTAAATGCATTTGGTACCAGCAGCAGAGCAGGTACTAAATGCACTTGGTTCCAGCAGCCTTTAGCACCCAAGCAGTGCATTGGACTCGATAAAGGTCTTTTCCAACCACAACAATGCTGTGCTTTCATCCAGGAGACATAGGAGCATCTGGAGCTCCCTGCTCAGGGCCGGCCACACTTCCACCATGACACACCAGTAATTGGCAGTATTGCTGATAATGCCTCTTGTAAGCCTCTGATGATGATGATGATGGGGAGGGAGATATTTCCTGAAGTCTGAAATGGTCCAGCTGAGCTCACCACCAGCACCTCAAGCCAATGTCTTTCTGAGTAGAAGGAGTGAGACCTGATGCTTTTCTTCTCCTTGCCCAAAATGGGGAAGGTGAAGGATGGCAGTACAGATACAAAGCATCTAGGCTTGCTTGGAAGCAGCCTGGAGGGGACCCAGCTCTTTGCTGTCTGCTTTGGATCCTGAACAGTGAAACACACAGTCGCCATGCAAGGAGTATCTCACAGGGCTGGAAAGCAAGGCAGAGGGGAAGAATGAGGAAAGATCTTTCCCTGCTGAGCTCAGTGGAAAGATCTGCATCAATTCCAATGGGTGCAAGCACAGACTCATCTCATGTAAAAAAAGAATATACATACACATATATGCATAGACATCTTTCAAGCATCTAACAAAAATCACAGACTCACAGAATACATCCAGTTGGAAGAGACCTCCAAGCTCATCCAGTCCAACCCTCAGACCAGCACTGAAGGGTCAACACTTAACCATGTCCCAAAGCACCAGGTCCACACACTGCTTAAACACCTCCAGGAACAGTGACTCCAGCACTGCCCTCAGCAGACCACTCCAGTGTTTGAGAGCCCTTTCAGTGAAGAAATGTTTCCTGACATCCAGCCTGAACCTCCCCTGGTGCAAAGTATGCCAGATGGACCCAGCTCCACTTCAGCTTAGGTCCACAAGAGAGCAAGAGGGTCCTAACTCTACAGATCTTACACGAGAATTAAATCATGCCACAGATTAAGTGAGCAAGTAGTATATCATCTCAACCAGACTGTCCGTGGAACTGCCCCAATCTAATTTAGATGGCAGCTCCACTGCAGCACAGGTTTGGTGTGCGTCTAATGAATTTGAATTTCCAGCCCATAGATTTTAACTCCCCGATCGCATTAGTGCTTTGGTGGAGTGTCCACACAGCAAACAGGCGTCTCCAAGGTAATGATAATGCACCACTCTGCTTTCCCTCTGTCCTGGTCAGAGCATGATATGAGATGAGGCTCTGGGAGCTGACAGTGACCTGTGCTCTTTTTCTAACCACCCCCCCTTCGTGTGCGTTGTTCAGAATTGGGCTATTTCAATTTTCCCGTTAAAACTATAAGCTTTAGCTCTCAGAGGTGGGAGTTGTGTAGGAAGAAGCTGCCAGGTAACAGATGTATCTGCTAAAGTTGCTGCTTGAGTGTGGACAGTAATAGGATTTCCAGAAATGAACTGCTATTTTGTGAGGCACTAACACGGAAATGTACAATGAGAAATGAGAGCTTGAACTTTGCTTCTCCCAGAGAATTGAACCCTCTGTTTCAAAGGAAAAGGATTTGAAAACAGACCATTTTCCATTGCTTATCCTTTAACTTATAGTTAATAATACCAACAATTTTTTTTGCTTTGTTTCAGCAAGTAGAAGGCCAACATTGCACAGGACATGTTCGGTCTGGATGTATCCCCATATCTATGTCTCTACCCATATCCATCTGCCTGTATCCATCTTTTGTGCCCAGAGAGCTCAGGGTAACATGGCAGTGCTGCATGAACAAAATTTCCTTCGACAGGCTTACAGCAGGGGCACCTTTCCTTCCTACCTGGCCCCCAGCTTTATAGTTCTCAACGTAGGAGAAAAGATTTGTGCCATACCCTAACCAAAAGGGGAAAAAAAGAAAAAAAAAAAAAAAAAAAGCCCTGTCCATGAAAGGCAACAGCTTGGTGAAGGCTAAAGTTTAGGTCTAGGGAGCGACCAGAAGGGTTTTACAAAAGGCTGAGAGCTGAGGGTGCTGCAGAGCTCCTGACCTCCGCTGGTCCACCCAGACCTCCACTGCCCTCACCTTACCCTTAAACACACAGCACTCATTGCAAAGGTCTCCGTCCTGCCCAGAGAGGATTCATTTCTCCTTCGTGGACTGGCCTTCTGAGGCTATCACATACTCTGTGTGCTGAAAAACCTTTCACCCTGTGAAACTGAGGATCAGGAGATCTTCACTCTTCACTTCTCTCTGCATTTTAAAGAAAAAGGAAAAGAAAAAGAAAAGGAAAAAAATTTTAAAAAAAGGAAAAAGAAAACCTGAGCTGGTTGTGTCATTCCACATGCAAATGCATTGGATTCATTTTACAGTAATTAAATGAAATAATAAACAACTAAACATGTAAAATACATCACAATGTGGTATAGAGACTTTTACATTAAAATCACTCAGGCAAACCTGTCTCAGAGGGAATAGTCAACAAATGGGTTTATTCCATGGCAAAGCTGGGATGATTTGCTACCCCTTTGTGCTTTTGGGGGAGTCAAGCTCCCTGTGCCCACCTTGTCCCTGTGCCCTCCTCGCCCCTGTGCTGGGGTGCCAGCCTAGCAGCTAAAAGAAAAGGTGTTTAACCCAGCTTCCACACCCAGGGTATGGCTTTATTAAACCACAGGGACACCACAGCAGCATCAGTGAGTGCCAGGACCTGGTGCCTCATTTCCTTCTCTCATTTTCCCTTGCAAAGTGCTGCCACCCTGAGAAGTGACATTTCCTGTGGCAGCCTTCCTATTACACAGTTAGCACCTATTCCCTGCTCGGCCCAGAAGCTGTTTGCAGCCCAGCACTTGCCTAATTTTTTTCCTGTTAGCTTTCTAATTCTCCTCTTCACCCCGATCCAGTTGCACAACTCAATTAAGGCTGCTTAAAAACTGCAAGTGCAAGTGAGCAGCACCTGGCAGCAGGGCAGGCTGCGAAGCCTGCTAACACAAGCAGCACTCTGAAGAGCTGCTCAGATAGTTCCATTGAGTTCTCAGGTTGAGCTCCTTTGCCTTGGGTTTTGCGATTGTCTTGACCTTTTTGAAATCTCATCATGGCTGCAAAAGACAGCCAGGTGCCCTCAGGCCATGGCAATCACCACTGACTTTTCTAATATTTTTTTTTAAATATTTATATTTGTGTAAAACTTCAGTTCCACTTCTTGCTATGCCACATGTGGGGTTCTGAGTTGAATCCTGAGGATTTTTTGTATATATATTTTTTTAAAAATACATATTTTTATATATATATATATATATATATATATGTATATGTAAAACTTCAGTTCCACTTTTTGCTATGCCACATGTGGGATTCTGAGTTGAATTTTGGGGGTTTTTTAATATTTATATATTTTAATGTGTATATTAATGTTTATCTTTATTTTTATACATATGTGTAAAACTTCAAGTCCACTTTTTGCTATGCCACATGTGGGGTTCTGAGCTGAATCCTGCTTTCAGCAGTGATGCCAGCACTGGGGCTCAGAGGTGGGATGCTCAAGACCTGGCAAGACTCTGCAAGGAGAGGAAGGCAGGAGCTCCTGCAGCTCTCCTGGAGCAGGGAAGTTAGCTCACTCTGGGCTTTTAGAAGCACCATCTTTTAAATGAAATTGCAAGATGGTGGATAAAGTGCAGCCTGAAACAAAAGCCTTAGTGATCTTTGGCAGATTACTTGGGGAAAAGTATGGCCCATTTCAGAAAAAAATCAAAGCAAAGAAAAACATTGACTACAATTCAGAGGCCTAATGTATTATTATGGCTTTTTATGGATTTTATATATAATTTCCTGTAAAGTTAAGAGGTTGAAGTGATCTCTTACATTCAGCTGCATTATCAGCATAGCACCAAACAATTTTCCACATCTTATTATGTTCACAGTTGACATACTATTAGAGAAATGTGCAGCTGTCTTACTCCGCTATTCATTTCCTCATTACTATTTTATAAATATATGATTAACAGTTATTGCAGCTGCCTAATTCACATTTATTGCAAATGCAACCCCACAAATGAATGTTCAAAGCAAAGAGATGTGGTTTTAGAGTAATTTAAATTTTACAGTTCCATTTACCCTGCTTTTTAATTTACTGTATAATGACCCTATTAGAATAAAACACATCTGGAAGTTCTTTGGGGAACATTTAATTTTCTGTGGCTTCAGTACTAACAGAACTTGTACCATAAAGGCCACAGATGCTTTGAACACTGTACAAATTTTCACATTTTATGCTAAGATGCTGGTTAATTGTACAGATGAGACAATTACAGCAAGGCAAAAGATAAAGTTCTCTCTACCTTGAAAGCAAATGAAATAATCTCACCCTCAGCAAGCTGCTTTTTTTTTGGTAATGGCCATATTTTAGTCTCATCTCTAGAATTGGGGAAATTTGAGTCAGAACATAAAATTGACCCAAAATTTTCATATCAAATCCAAACAGAGTCTTTCCAAGTCTTGCAATTTCTGCTTAGGCTTAACACTCCTGTAAGCAAAAGGGGAATGCTCTCTCACATGATATTCCCAGCTTCATTGCCAGCCCCTGTGCCCCTCATCATCACTATTAAGTGAAATAGTAAATCAATGAGACCAGAGAAGGCTTTGGAGGTCAGTGAGCGATTCCATAAACATCCCATATTTACAGGATACAGATGCTGCGAGTCCCAGCCTGCTATATTAGCAGAATCACCCTGAGAATTTCAAATTGATTTGAATATTAAATACAGATCACCGCAGCAGAGCTCTTTTACAAGAAAAGATGTGAATCCATTCTCATTGATTAGTTAATTTATGTTCTACAACTAATCGAAACACAAATCTCATTAGCCGCAAGTCAGCAGACGTGGGGAGGGGGAGAGAAGAAAATCATTTGGGTAGTCCAGCTAGCTGTAAAGATATCATTATAAGGCAAAGAGTTTGAAGGCAGTACCCCGATCAGCTGTGCCGCGGGCTGCCAGCAAGCCTTTGTGCGGCTTCTCCTCCACGCCGAGGGTCTCCAGGCTGTGTGCGAGGAAGGTGGTTGCGGGACCTCAGCTGCCGCGGCAAGAGCAGCAGGGGCGGCTCCTGCGGGGCCAGGGCGAAACGGAGGGAGAAGCAGGTTATGCACACAGCGTGTGCACGGCTGAGGGGAGCGGCAGCAGCCCTCACCAATTAGCTGCCACCTCCTCCTCTTCTCGGCTCAAACAGCTGGAACAGGCTCTGCAGTCTCAGCCCCTGCGCCTGAACGTGCTCCAGGCACTCCCATGTACCACCGTGCATCAGCACCGCTGAAACGCAGCCAGCGCAGAGATGCATTGTCTGAGTCCTCAGCACTGCTCTGCAAACCTTTCTACGCCTATCAGCATTTACCTGATGTATTTTGAGACAAATAACTAATACATTTTGCAGCTTCGAGGTGTATAAGCATGGCTCATGTGTGCTAGAAACATTCCCAGCTCGTTGCTGATTGCCGTTTGATGAATTAGAATTTGACAGCTGTATCCCAATACAAATTATTTGCTAATTAAATGAAAGTTCTCTCTGTGTTAGGTAGGTTTTCTCCACTTATACCAGAAGTAATGGGAGTCATTTCCTTAAAAGCTCATATGTTGTACTACAATTTTACCCTGAAGTCTTTTAGCAACAAAGTTTGAAAATCAAATTATTATTCCAGGCAGAGCTTTCTGTATTTCCGCAGTACCATACCTTCTGTAATTGCTTTATGCTATATTAAATGCATCAAATAATATTCAGTAGGCATTACTAATAAGAATAATGAATGCTTTGGAGCTGCAGAGCTCTGTGTGCACACAAAATCAGGAGAGACAGGCTATAAATAGCAAGAGGTACCTCACTTTTGCAGCCAAGCAAGTGTGGGCACAGCCAGAGAAGATGCATGCCCAGGGGCATGAAGCTGTGCAGTGCCCAAGCTCTGCTTAGAACAGGAGCCCTTCTCTTCCTTGAGGCAGAAGGCCAGAGCACAGGTGATGGTACCATGCATTGCACTTGACATCTCCATTGGTGCATTCGGAGCTGGGGCCGTCCTCTTCAGGACTCACCTACCTTCCATAGCAGAGCTCAGTTGCTTTCTGCAGCAGAGCTACCATACCTACAGAGCCTGTAGGAGCAGCGCCTATATTCATTTTGGAAGGAAGAACACAATCCTTTTGCCACTCTGCTCTGGAAAGACCTCACCTGCAGTGCTGTGTCCAGCTCTGGAGTCCTCAGCACAAGTACACAGAATTGTTGGTGCAGAACCAGAGGAGACCACAAAAATGATCAGAGGGCTCGAACCCCTCTGCTGTGATGACACGCTGAGATATTTGGGATCATTCAGCCTGGAGAAGAGAAGACTCTAGGAAGACCTTTCAGTACATAAAGGGGCATAAAGTACCTAAAAGTACATAAGAAAGATGAGGACAGACTTTTTATCAGGGCCACTTACAACAGAACAACAGGTGATGGTTTCGAACTGAAAAGGGGAAGATTTGGACCAGTTACAAGGAAGAAACATTTTACAGTGAGGGGTGGTAAAACACTGGCCCAGGCTGCCCAGAGAGGTGGGAGATGCCTCATCCCTGGAAACATTCTAGTTCAGGTTGTTTGGGGCTATGAGCAACCTCCTTTAGTTGCAGATATCCCTGCTCAATGCAGGGGGGTCAGACTAGATGACCTTTAATGGTCCCTTCCAGCTCAAAACATTCTATGATTCTGTGATCCTCATTAATCAAGAGGAATAGCACAAAGGCTTTCTGTGTGAAGTGAAAGGGACACTAATGCAGGAAGATAGGACACATGATTAGTTCCAAACAAACACTCTTGTTTTGTTGGGTTAGCATTAGATTAACTGTTTGTGGGCTTCCAGGTGTTGATTTCACTCTGTGTGGTTTGGGGTTGCTTAGGAGAGAATCTATACTGTGAGGATCACAGAATCACAGAAACATTCAGGTTGGAAAAGCCCCTCAGGATCACCAAGTCTAACCAAGAACCCTACTCTACAAGGTTCACCCCTAAACCATATCTGCAAGCACCACATCCAAACCACCTTTCAACACCTCCAGGCTTGGTGACTCCACCACCTCCCTGGGCAGCATATTCCAATGCCTGACCACTCTTGCTAGGAAAAAATGTTTCCTGCTGTCCAATCTGAACCTACCCAGAGGCAACTTGAGGCCATTCCCTCTTGTTCTATCACTAATGACCTGTAAGAAGAGACCAGCACCAGCCTCTCCACAACCTCCTTTCAGGTAGCTGTAGAGAGCCATGAGGTTTTCCCTCAGCCTCCTCTTTTCCAAACTAACCATCCCCAGCTCCTTCAGTTGCTCTTCATCAGATTTATTCTCCAGGCTCTTCACAGCTTCCTTGCCCTCTTCTGTACTGGCTCCAGCACCTGGACAAGGCAGTCTGTCTGCACTGCTGTGCCTTTGCTCTCTGTGGTTGTCTTGGTGAGAATATGGGGAATGGTGCTTCAGGAGCTTCAGATTTCTCCAGTGAACACCAAGCTTTGCTGCCTCCTCGAAGTCGCAGCCCAGGGATTTAGTAGAGGTTGTGCTGATTCGAAATCTCTCTGCCTTAGCATTAGACAGAGCAAAAGACCTAAAATCTGGGAGGTTCTTGTGTCTTACCCTCAACAAATAGAGTGACTCACTGTAGAACCTTTGGGAAGGCACCTGACCTCCTTGGCATCCATTAACCTGTGCAAAAAACCAGCAAATGGTAGGACCATGCTGAAAAGCAGATACTTAAAACTGAATGTCCCTGGGTAAATAAATGAGAAAAACAAGCAACAAAGAAAGGCACTGTTCAAAACTCATCCCCTGACCCCATTATTCATGGATCATTAGTGTAATAGGCCACATGGGATCCATAAAAGGCATTATTGTCTTTTATGTCATTGCGTATTTAGAGAGTGATAATCCATATATTACTGAAACAATACAGACTCTAACCACTCTTTGCAGCCCCTTTCAGGAGGTTGCAAAAACAATAGCCAATTAACATCCCATAGATCTGCACAGGACTTGGGAGGCAATGGTTACAAGGGTGCATTTACAAAGAAAACTCCTTTTAATCTCTGGTCTGAAAGCATCTAGTTCACATTATGATAAGTAGTTGGCAAATGATCATTTTATTAAGTTAAAGGCATTCGTTAGTGCTGCTTGGGAAAGGCTATGAACCCTGCCCCTCCCTGCAGGGAAGTACTACTGCAAACACTGATAATCAAATGAAGTGCAAACAAAAAAGCTGCCTCTAAGGGGTTTTGCTCCTGGTTCAAACACCGTTGTTCCCCATCCTGTAGCTCTTTGGGTTTTTCCCCTTTCCTTTTCTGCAGTGTGTGCAGACAGGCACTTTACTCCAAGTCTCTCTGAAAAAGACATAGGAAGCTATTGTTTTGAAATTAGTTCTAATAACAGTTATAAAGGAACAAATCCCATGTGAAACAGAAATGTGGTAGTACAGTAGAAGGTGCTGCCACTGGCTTGTCTCTTGACGTTATCTTATTTCTGTTCTCTTCATTCCTCATCCTCAAAGTGTTTCAGTAGGAATTGAGTCCATAGATCCAGCTAAGGCTCTGCACCCAGTGTATCAAGCACTACCCTATAAACATATAAAGAGATACAAAGCTTCCTCTCTCCACTTAGAAGAGCAGAGACAAGGGACTCTGAAGCCTCTTTGCTATTCTTCATTTCCTACAGTCATCAGCGCTGAGTTGAGATACCCACACACCTCACATCACCCATTGCATGCTCCTAGGCTCCAGCTAGCAGGCCAAAGACAACTGTCTCTGGTTTACAACTCTGCTTGCCACAGCCACCACCCTGTAGATATGCAAGATGTCCTACTCATGGGCTTGATCCTGAACCCATTTCAGATGATATAACTGTGCCAGCAAAGATCTGCTACTTAAACCACTCCAGCTCACACTGACCAGCGGTGGATGAGGAAATGGGCACCCAAATTGCTCAGCCAGCAGCTTGGAGGACAAATCTGCTTCCAAAGGTAACAGATGGGGGGGATGAACACAATCTTTTCCACCAAAGCCATGAAAGAAATCCTTTAATGGGACAGTTGACCTAATTTAAAGGCTGTCATACATTGTTGGAGTAAGGCAAACCTGCCTTGTTAGGGACTAGGAGCAAGCTCTTGCTTTTCGTTTCTACATGTGGTGAGTAGGGCACAAATCAGGAGGAGAGGCAAGGAGAGCAAGGAAGGCCACGAGGTGATGCAGGTACTCAGGTAATTCAAGCCATTGTTAATTTGAATATGGAGGCACCATCCCTGTCTGCAGATGTGGCAGGTACCTGTCTCCATTTGCACTCATTCTAAGCAAAGCTCTGCAGAAGCAGTAGGCTTCTGTGTCCTCCCCATCATTTCAGGCAGTCAGGCTTCAGACTGACAAAGGAAATAAGATTTTGTGAACCTCACTTTATTACTCTGTGATGAGACTCCTATTACTTGGAAGGGGGCAGAAACATGAACATAAAGGGACCAAAATCATCCTGCTTATTAAACACAGGCTCACCCTGGCAAACTTTGAATAAATAAATAAATAAAAGCACAATCTTTTCTCCAAACAGCCATTAAACTGTTCCAGGCCTTTGCTGCCTCTTTCCCCATCACAGCTAATTACTCAGGGTGCACATCACTGAGTGTTAACAGCAGCTTTCTGCTTTTATAACCACTCCTCTCCCTGCTTTTCTTCTCTGATGCCCTCACAGATGTCAGAGTCTCACCCTCATGGTATTGCCATCGCTTCCATGGCAATGATGACCAAAAAGAAATAAATCAAGCTGTGTCTTCAACTTGGCAGTGGCAGATCCAAAGCCAAACCTTTCTGTAGCAGGATGGTGAACTGCAGCTTCCCAGGAAGCAGCTGGATTTTGTGGGGTTTATTCAGCTTGCTAGTTTGCACTGTAAAATGCTTGCCCTGCAACCCCTCTGTCGTTCCTAAGAAACAAAAGCTACAATGTGTCTGTTGTTCTTCAGATGCCTTGGGCTGACCTTTACCATGCCTGCAGCTCAGAAATGTTTGTCAGGACATAGTAAAGTGCTAGCAAGATGGGGAAATGTCCTCAAACTTCAGGATGAAATCAAAAAAGTGCTTTCTGCACTTTTGGGTTAGATGATGAGCTGCTCTCTCAGCAGCTGCTGCAGGACTTTTTCTGATACCAAATCCCCCCTCTGCCACTCGTGGAAGAAAAATCTTGAATGATAAATGATCTTAGAGGTCTTTTCTAGCCAAAACTGTTCCATGATTTTACATGGAGTATGTTTGTCATATTGGCTCTCTAAGGTGTAGTCTGTCATGCTATAGTATGTTTCTGGGGAGCAAGGAAAGAATTTGTAGAAGGCCTTAATTCTGCTCCTAAATTGGGATTAAGAAGAAGAATCCAAGTTAATTTGCATGATCCTACTTTTGCTTTACTCTTGCCTCCTCTTGAGTACCCATGTTTAGAAAGAGCAGTTTGCAGTCTCCAGGCTTCCAGGTCAACCCTTCCAACAGGCACTAGTCATGCTCCAGTCTGAGCTGCAGTGTTGCACACTGGCTAACAACATGGCCCCTCCAGTTTTAGCTGGGAAAAAAAGCTGCACGTCAAGCACTAATCCATTCTGCTCAGATTATTCTTTCTGCTTTGGCCTGTAACAGCTCCAAAGCAGCCTGATCTCTCCTCAAGACACAAGCAGCCACATGAATGTTACAGATCCTCTGGCTGGTTTGTTGAGAGAATTTACTCACAGCCACATTGAGGCATCAGCTCGGATATGCAGGTGGGCAGGTTAAATGCTAATTTCCTTTCTGCTGCACCATTTTCTAACCTCCATCCATGAATCAAAGTGAGGAAAAGGTTCTTCACTTAGAGACATAAAACAAATTGAACAAATCATGTTACTTAACTGAGGAAGGAACAGTTATTTCATTGATTTTTGGGTTTTGGTGTTTTTTTTTTTTTTTTGTGCTTGCCTTCAGATGTCCCTTTTCAATTAATATGAATTTGCAAACAGGATGTTTAATTTTAGGTTGTTATGTCCTACCTATTCCAGCAAAGGTATTTCAAACACAGCTCCACAAGTGCTCATGTACTTAAACTGAAGAGACAAATCCTGACTTGAGTTGCAGCTCTTTGACCTCCTTAAAGCCAATGCAGCCTCATCAGCCACCCTTCCTCAAGTGTGAGTCGGAGCAGCACTACAGAAGCCAGGTTGAGCACTGCAAAATAAAACCAGGCCCTGTGGGGCTTGAAAACTGAAATACATCTAAATGAATTTAAACCTAGAAGCCAGGGGATTAGAGTACAATGCAGTTATCAGGATATGAAAAACAGCCATTAAGTTCCCAGTTCTTTTAGATGGATCATGAATCATAGACATCGACAGCAACAAGTTTCTTAAGCTGACAATCTGCTACTTAAAGAGTACAAGGAGAGAGAGAATTTAAGCTTGAGCCAAGCTTTCCATGGCAGCACTGACAGCATGAAGAGGAAATGTTTAATACTAATGGGGACTTTTAAATTTTTTACTTAGAGGATATTTTGGTAAGTATCTAAAAATTGTCTGAGTTTATTCCTACACTGAGGGAGCAAAATTTCCATGGGAGTCTCTAAGCCTCTAAGCATGCACATAGAGATGATGATACACAAATGCAAGATTTAGAAAGACAAATGTGATTGCAGGTTTTGATCTTGGAGCCCAAAGTGTTCTCCTGGAGAGTTAATTCCCTTGTCAGCTCAGCATTAATAAGATATCTTTGTGACAGGAAATATGCTTTTGCTCCTGGTGCTGCTGAGCCCATCTCCGCTCTGCCCATTAGCTGCTCCTTTTCTCCTGAATCACTCATTCCTTTCCTTTGCTCAGCTGCTTTCTCAATAGCTACCTTACAGCATGTTCTCATGATGTGTGTGGATGAGAGAGATTTGGATGTGTCCCTCACTAACTTCCAGCTTCAACTCAGACACTTAGTTTTTGTTGCCTGGCCTGCTCAGGCAATGGATACAGGCTCAGGGGTCTGAGCATTGTTGAGCTTCCTGCTGGCATTTATGAGCTTTCTGCTGGAAACTGGGGTATCTGCAGAGGTCAGAGAATTCACAGTGCTGGCATGTACACACCTGAGTTTCCCATGACAGACAAACAGTGAAAGCATATGCACAAATACTTGCATCAAAATATTTACCCCCAGTTCTGAACCAATAATTTCATAGCTGCTGATACCTGCAGCACCTTTGTCCCAGATGATGACATCTGTCTGAAAAGGAGCAACAGGCTCAGAACTTCCTAGAAAACACCACATTGCCTAGCACTCATGTGAACAACGAGGGAGAGAGCAGCTGTTTGATGCTAAATGGGTGGGAAATGGGAGCCAAAAATAGCTTTTGAAATATTTCTCTTGAGGATAAAGGTTACAGCACAGTAGTAGCAAGTCTCCATCCGAAGCAGGATGTCCCTCCCCACCCCCTATCTCTGAGCTGAATATTGGTAGACACAGGCAGAGCTGGTTTTCAATCTGCACTGAAAGCCCTTCTAGCAGAGACTGGTGGGTTTAATTCCCACACACCAGCAGAATATTTGTGATACAGCATGAGGCTTACATGGCCACTAGAAGAACGGTGCAGAACAGCCCTTCTCTCTCTTTTACTATTTTACTCCCCTTCCTTCCAAAATTAAAAAGATACTTTGAAAAGAAAAAGTTATAAAGCAAAGGCTCATCGAAGTGCCCTCACAGAAAAAAAACCCCAAACATCTACATTTATGTCTACTACTGATAAAAAAAAAAAATCTACTCACAAAACTTATCAGGCTGGATTTCCTTTTTTGCTGTCATAAAACTTCTGAGAGGTTTCTGGTTGATATTGAGCAAGGTTACCTCGTGGCTAAGAAATGGTTGCCATTTCATTTTGAACCCTCCAGCTGGAAGAGAAATGAGGCAGCAGAGCAATCAAACCTACTTAGGGTCACCTGACTGCTCCTTTGTGTCCTTATCCACTGCCCAGCAGTCCTAGGAGAGGACCAATGAAGGTGACCAGGGTCCCACCACTTTGTGATTTGAAAGCATGGGGCTGGAATCTTTGGTTGGGTAAATCTTGTCCTGCTCTCAGTATAATATTGTACCTTGCTTCTGCTTATGGTGTTAAATGTTAACCTAAGGCAAAAAAAGTAGGTTACGGCGTAATTTATTAAAAAATCAATACCATATTCCCCAGTAATGGCACAAACACTACAGCTTATAATAGCTTTACTGCAGCACAGTATTTTTTTATCATTACTTTCCAATATGATAACACTTATTTTAAGGTCAACAGACATCACATGAGCAGGAAAACATTTGGGTTAGAGTGAGCTGCTGAGGCGGTGCTGAGCTCACCACGAGCTGGATGATGCACACACAGAACGTGTCCTAACCAGGGACATGCTGCAGGTCTGCTTCCTGTCCTTAGAACCACTCTGCCCTGTGGCTCCTTGATGGCTTTCTGTCCTTAGAACCACCCTGCCCTCTGACTCCTTGATGGCTTTCTGTCCTTAGAACCACTCTGCCCTGTGGCTCCTTGATGGCTTTCTGCAGGTTTGTATGCAATACATCTCCTCCCAGGACTAGGTCTTGGCCCTTTTTTATGTCAAAGCATCTCCAGCTACCTGCCGAGCACTCTCCAGTACGCAGCCCAAAGCCCTGCATCCCCAGAAGGTGGTTTCTAAGGGGTTTCTCTGAAAATTAATTCCTTTCTTCTATTAGCTGTCTCATTAGTTGCTAGGCTATCTAACCTATAAATGGCTGCAAAGGCACTTTGTGCATGCAGTTGGAGCAATGAGGAATGTCCTCAATGAGATTATGCTAACTTTATAGAACTTATTAAAATGAATATCAAACTTTGTTTGTGCCTCATTCAATTTTTGATGTTAATTAAGTAAGCGCAAGCATAAGAAAGGAAATTGGATTTGCTACTTAAGGAACTTCCAATAAAGCCATGGATGCCAGTGAGATGAGTTTCTAATAAACATTAATAAGTGTCCACATAACAGGCAGTGCTTGTCTTTTAAGAACATTGGATTTTTCTCACAGGATACGGACAACAATAAAATACATTTGCAAATATGAAGATATATTACAGGCACGTTTTTCACCACCAGCTTTAACAAGCCCCAGGTCCCAGCTCTCTCCTTCTGTGACCTTGGGAACAACCATGGGCCAAGAAATTTTTAAAAAGCCATTTTAAAATTCATACAAATGTAATCTAAGAACAGCACTATCTAGATGGGAACTTGAGACAAGATTTTCAGGGTGAATAATGCTTTTCTTTGTCCATTGCAGACAAATCCAATGTTGCTGCTACATTTGGCATCAATCACCTAGTCACAAGCAGCCACATCCTTGCTCAGCCTAATGACAGGAGAGGAAAGTGTGGAGCCTGGACTGCACAGCTGGGCATATGGAAACACAGGCACAGCCAATGCTCTTATTTTATCTTTTCTGCTGCAGCCAGAACAAAGCCATTCGAGCCAAGGGCAAAGGAAGCATCTCTCTCACAGTTATGCTCATTTATTGCTCCTCAAATCAGGTAATTGGTCACTGTGCAAGAGAGACTTACAAAGTAATGTTTGGAGCAGGGTCTGTGTGCCTGCTGCCTTTGCATTCGGCTGCTGGAATCGGTGGCAGATGCAAAAGGAGAATTGTTGAGCAAGATGGTGACATTTTCACACCACCTTTTGAGCATCAAATGCCACCTTGTAAACACAAAGACACTATGGGGTGCTGGGGATGCCACACATGATGGTTCAAGTCATAAATCTAAATTTGTGTCAGCAAATGCTCACCCTGGAAGAGTAAAGCTGGTTGAACAACAACAACAACCAAGAGGCCTTTTTGATCAGAACAGGGGAAATGCCTTATCTTAGCCACACTCCCACCTGAAAAGTTTTGCTTTTCAAAACACTTTCATGTGAAACTGCTGCCAGGCCAGGTATGTTATTCCTGCTACCATCCTCAACTACCAGGGTCTTGCCTGCTTGGACTGTGCTTCCTGCAGTGTCCACAAAATAAACAATTTCATCAACGCTGCCCTGCTGAGACCACCCCTGAAATACTGTGTCCAGTTTTGGGCTCCTCAGTTCAGGAGAGACAGAGACCTGCTGGAGAGAGTCCAGTGGAGAGCCATGAGGATGATGAAGGGACTTGAGTACCTCTGCTGCGAAGAAAGGCTGAGAGCCCTGGGGGTGTTTGGGGGTATTGGAGAGAAGAAGGCTAAGAGGGGATCTGATCAATGTCTATCATTGTCTGAGGGGTGGGTGTCAAGAGGAAGGGGCCAGGCTCTTTGGGGTGGTGATTGGTGACAGGGCAAGGAACAAGTGGTACAAGCTGGACCCCAGGAGGTTTCACCTCAACATGAAGAGAAACTTCTTTACTTTGAGGGTGGCAGAGCCCCAGAACAGGCTGCCCATAGAGGTTGTGGAGTCTCCTTCTCTGGAGATTTTCAAAAGCCACCTGGATGTGTTCCTGTGTGACCTGCCCTGGGTGATCCTGCTCTGGCAGGGGGGTTGGATTCAATAATGTCCAGATCCCCCTTCCAACTCCTACATTCTGTGATCACATTGCCATGCCTAAATCCATTCTCTTCAGCACATGCTGCTTTTGCCTCCTCCCCAGTGTATCTGTCAGGGAGACCAAGCTTGTCTGAACTCCAGAGATTTCATTGTTTACGTGGGGTGAGGAGCTGGCTCTCTACATGCCTCTGTTAGGTGAGCAGGGAAAGGCACCTCTTGGAATCATAGAATGGTTTGGGTTGGAAGGGACCTCTAAAAGTCATCCACCCTAACTCTCCCTGCAGTGAGGAGGAGCATCTTCAACTGAATCACGTTGCTCAGTTACCTCCTCCTGCACAGCCACCAAGTGGGTGAGTTACCAGGTAATTGTTCTCACAGCCAGCAAAGCACTTCCACCACTCTCTGCCCACATAAAGAACATCCTAGGCCACTGCTTGCCTTGCTGCTCAGATCTGCTCAGAGGGTGCTGGGAGAGCTGCATGCATCCGTTTTGAATTGCATGTGGCTGAACAGGCTGCTCTGCCCTTTGAGTTGGCGGAAACAACCGAGCTGCTCACTGGAGGCATGGGTGGCTGACAAAACTCAGCGATCCTCTGCTCAGAACTTCAGCAAAGCAAACTTCTGAGCTGCAATTAGCAGCCCAGCAAACATCTCCCAGTTCTCATCCAATGTGTTACGTCAGCAGAGACACATCTGGCACAGGCTGCCCTCAAAGTCACTGACTTCAAACACCTGAATTTGTGTGCCCATAATTAATATGATGTATATCTGCCCATTCAAAATAATAACTGCATCCCTTCCTGGTAATGAAAAGTGATTAATGTTCAATTATTGTAAGTATCCCATTTTTCACAGTGCAGCACTGGTCTGAGTCACCCTATCTGTAACGTTCTAATTACAGACATTAGAAGTTCCTTATAATTATTGCAGAAAGATCAGGAAAATTAAAAATATTGGTTACTTGCTGCTATTATTACATTTGCTGTAATGCAGCCAAGGCTTAGATTTCAGTCTGAGCTGCCAGCCATCTCATCAGCCCCTTTCTGTGGCTTGTTTAGAACAATTGGGTTTATTTCCCAGGCTCAGCAACAGTTCCAACAGGTCTATTAACGGTTTGGCACTCTGCGTTTTGTAAAGCTTTAATTAAGTGAAACAAGCTAAAAATCACTAATACGTGCCTTTAGCAAAGCAGCAATGTAATTATCTCATTTAATAGATAACTACTTGTGGTTCATTTTTCAAAGCACAAAGAGAAAACTAGCTCTAAATGTCACTTTTCAGGTTCATTAAACTCACTGGAGAAATACCAAATTAGAGATTTCCACTACAAATACTACAATAAACTCCATGAGCTGAGGGAAACATGAGACTCTGGGGAGGGGACAAGCAGTACAAAATACTCTGGTTAGATGCTGCTTACAGATTTACAACTTTTATTACAAATACTACCTGACATTTTGGTCCCCCTTTGAAAGAATCCAAAGCCTCAGATTCTGTGCTGCACATATTTTAGAATATAAGCCACAGAATTTTATGTTCAAGGTACAATTTCTCTTTTCTTGCTCACCCTAAGCATCTTTCCTACCTAAATCACCTTTTCTAAGCTACTGCATGAGAAGTGGTTGATCAAAGCAAGCTATGCAGACATCAGGATGCATCTTCAAGGTGAGGTTTATTTGTGTGTGTGTCTGATGTGAGCACTAACACAGATTCAATCATCTGGCACAAGCACTGCCAGCTCAAACAAAAATATTCACATCAAAGCCTGAGACCTAAAGCACAAAATTCTCAACCAATAACTAAGTTATAACCCAAGCTGACCACTATCAGTTTAGTATTCCTGGGATTTGGTCATGTTTCTGTAGGCTATACTTCCATTTGCATTTATTGCAGTGTCACTCTAAGTTTATCTGTCCCATGTGAGATGGTCCTTGCTGACGGCAGAACTGGTGCCCACATATAACACCCATGGAAAGCCTATGAGATGCCTCCACGCCCAAGAAACCAAACAACTGGAAAAGGCAGAAAGAACCCTGGCTATTCTCAGTTAGAACTATTACACATGAGGAGCTCCCAATACAGGTTAAAACCCCAGATGCCAGGAGCAGGGGGTGCAGGGCACACATCTCAGATCTAGAATGGGAAAATATCGCTCTAGTAGATAAAGACCTCACGATTCTTGTACAGCCGCACAATAAGAAACCAGCCCTCTGCTTGGTTGCCTGCCCAACCACCCCACTCCATTTTTCAGTCCTGTTTGAACAACTTGTCCCATCTGGACCCTCCCAGACGGAGTCTGGCTTACCCCAAGAGCCTGTGCCAGCTACCACGCCTGACTGAATCCATGCCTCTGGCTGCCTGGCAGGGCAGGATCAATAAGGTTACACCAGGGATGCATTTGGCTCGGTGTGACTGATGCTTTGAGATATTCCTTGGAGTGTGGCTACCAGCCTCAGAGCAAGCCCAGAGCCATGGTGCTGCATCACAATGCTTTGGAATGCTGTTGTGTTCCTCATTGTGTGTTAAAACACCGCTTATAAGGCTGTGGCAAAGAAAGCAGAGGCAGTAAGCCTCAACTGACTGATTGATGCCTCGCCACTTTTAGGGTCCGTTGCACAAACTATTTTGATAGTGGAAGCCCATAAAGTATAATGTCTGTGCTAGAAGTGACACAATGAAGAAGATGATGCACCTGCTTCAATTTCAGCTTGGAGTCATTATTTAGAGCCGAGGGTCTAGGATTGCAAAATACTGCCTTGCTAGTTCCCTCCTGGTTTGCCAGAAGATAAATGTCTAAAACTAAGGACCCCGGGCACACAATAATAAAAACCTTTTTAGAGTCTAGACCCTTCCACTAGTTAAAGGAAACCTATTCCCATTTTTCTGTTAGGAAAAAAAATGGGATGCAGTTTCCCAGTGGCAGAGATCAAGTTTTTTATTTATATTAAAAATGCAGGATTGGAGGGGGGAAAAAATCCCAGCATGGACAAGAGCAGTGGGTTGAGGAGTAGATCTGATCCCAGCTCCTCACCTCTGATTCCCAGCACACTGCAGAAGGGAGCAAGATTGACCATACCTCCATGTTAGACACAAACCATCCCTGTCAAATATCCAAGAGTGTCGTTTCCATCTGGGGGACACAGCAAGGCTTAACAGAGCACTCTGAAAGCAAACGGTGTATGCTTAGTGGCCAAATCAGAGAATCATTTTGCTTGGAAAAGCTCTTCAAGATTATTGAGTCCAATCGTTCTCTAACTCTAACAAGTCTGGAGATAAGCCATGTCCCTCAGCACCACATCTCCTCGTGAAGACCTCCAGGGATGAGGATTCAAGCACCTCCCTGGGCAGCCTGTGCCAGTGCTCAGGAAATCAATAGGTCCTTCCCCTTTGGTAAATCTGGGCAAGTCTATAAAATCCAAGTCACCCAAAATTCAAACCTCTCCAAAATGAGCTGTGTGCCATGCTAAGCCCTCCAGGTCAGTCCCTGCCTGCATTCTAGGTTCTACAAGTCTCAGATCTGGCTTAGGTCTTGAGAGAGAACACATCCTCAAATCTGTTTATATTTTTTTTTTTGGACAACAAATCCTGCAAAAGGAACTTTCTGTTCCCATAGACACTAACAGCAGCTGAGGACATTCAAATTAGATGGTCCCAATTATTTTTCCCTCAAACACAGACTGCACTATTCTATAGGCTTTTGGAGTAGTTTAGTCAGCATGAGTGCTCCATTGCTAGCACAGGCACAAACTCTCCCAGGCAAAACTCTCCTGGAAACTAGAGCACTTGTGAAATTCCCACTAGACCAGGGGGACTTCTCTGTTGACACTAGAAACCATGGGCTTGAGCAGCTTAGAGCAGGGCATCTGTCAGTTCCTCACACTGTTCCTTCCCCACAGAGAAGCCAACCTGCAGACCCTTGGCTGTGTATTCACAGAACCACAGAGTGGTAGAGGCTGGGAGGGACCTCTGGAGATCATCCAGTCCAACCTCCCCCTGCTAAAGCAGGGCACCCACAACAGCTTACCCAGGAGCACAACATCCAGGGGAGTTTGGAATCTCTCCAGAGAAGGAGACTCTATAACTTCTTTGGGCAGCCTGCTTCAGGGCTCCAGCACCCTCACACAAAAGAAGTTTTTCCTTATTTTTCCCTTTTTACTCTTTTCCTTTTCTTCCACGCTTTCTGTGGCAGGAAAAGTCAAAACTGGTGTAGGTCCACGGGTGCACTCCCCACCCCAGTCTGATGAAGCTGCAGTGAGGACAGCCTGGGGCATCACCCAGCACAGGGTTCGAGCAGGACATCAGCATCTTGAAGTGCAAAGCTCAGGAAAGTTAGTACAGCACCCAGGAATGGAAGGGTTTATGGGCTCAGTGGATGCTGGCCTGGACTTCAACAGTGGGCTGGGGCAAGGGACATGTCAGGGGCACACCTGGCAGGAACAATGGGCAAGCTGTTATGCCAGGGGTTTGCAGTCAGCCCCCAGCCCCTTGCCTTTCACATCAACCATCTCTGGGTGCAAGTCAGGTGGGAAGAGGAGAGAAACAAAGAGGAATGAGATCAGACTTTGTTCACAGAGCACAGACAAATTTACCTGGAAATGAACTTTTCTCAAGCAAGTTCCTGAAATCCATGGTGTTCTTTCTTCTGTCACATTTCCACAGGTTTGGATCTGTGGAAATCATATGGAACATGCTTGGCATCTATAGGGAGGGGCTTGAATATCAAATGACCAAACAGTGATGAAGAAAGGTTAAAGAGTGTGACCTATTGAACACTGACCTTCAACTGTTCTTGCAGGAGATACATTTTCCCTTAAGGAAAATAACTAACCTTTGAACCTCAGACCTTCATATTTATCTTTTGCCTTCTGGCTCTTACTGACAAAGCCTCTAAAGAAGAACAGTCCTGAATAGATCAGGTCTGCTTCACCCTTCTGATCAGGCTGGGGTACATCTGGTTATATTCTGACCTTTGTATCCACACAGGAAAGCTAGATTCCATTAACTCTGAGTGGCAACGTCTCAAGAGCAGAAATAAACCCTGTCTTCCCGTCCTCATCACAGCCATCACCCCAGATTGCTTTAGATGCCCATCAACACCAAAGTTACTTGAGCTACTCTAACTCACCTTCACCAGCCCTTATATCTGTGTACATTGCCTGCAGAGCTGCCCTGCAAAACAATGGCAAACATCTTTCCAGATCAATGGCTCCTGCTTGGAAAATAAATGTCCTGGTTTAGCCTTGGACATTTGAGCAGCAGCAGGACACTATTGTCCTGCAACAATATTCTTTGCCATTGACATTATCTCTTCATTTTATCTATTGCAGACTGAAGCAGCATCTATCAGAGGGGAAACTCTGTACATGATTCTCCACTTTGGTGTCATCAGATCTGTTATTAAAAACTTTACTTTCAGGCAGTTTCCATCCAGTTTGTAGTTCCAGTCACTCAAGTACATCTCCTTTTCCTATAGAAGACTGCAACACATTGCTGTCAACTGTATCCACCAAAAGCCTGCATCTGGCCTCTTTTCCCTTCTTGAACACATTCCAGGATTTCCCTTGCATTTCCCATGGCTTGTTGGGAGAAATAATGAATATGGCCTAGGGTGCCATGCTGTGGGCTCAGAAATACTGGAGACAATTCCTAGCACCACCACAGACTTTCTGCACAACTAGCACTGAGTTTCCTGTGGCCAGACCAGGAACAGATACTCTGGCAGCTGCTCACCTGTGCAGGCAGATTTATTAACCTCAGTATAAGCAAATCAGAGCCAATGCCTCAGCCTGCTCCTGGAAAATGAGATGATTGGTTCTTACTTGCTCAGGTCCATCATCTCAATCCATAACAACAGCTTGGACCTTCAGCTGGGTTCAGCTGAGTTCTGCCAAGGATCACCACTGAGGGCTGGCTTAGTGAGAGAATTGTATGAGAACACTAAAATATTTAACACCATCACTAGCCTGAAGTAGTCCTCATCCCCTGTGTATTTACACACAGAATTGTGACCCTGTGACCTTCAGCAGGGGCTGGGGATTCTCTCATCCCATTCTGCAGCCATGAGCACGTTTCTGCATTTTATTGAAAGGATTCACCAAGTCCACCTATGCTACTGCCTCAGCTGAGGATATTAGCTTCATGCTTCTCTAGATGTATGACATCTTAGAAGGTGGAAAGAGGCCTTTCTGGTCCACCAGCACTGTCAGTGGTACCAAAGGCATCATGCACAGTGGTTCCTGAAAAGTAATTTTTTTCTTTCTTCCTCTTCTTCCCCTGTAGTTTCAGTGAATTGTGTCCAGGACTGGAGATTAGATCAGTGCAAATGAGCCCCCAGTCTGCAATCAACTCAAAGACTCAGACTGAGCCTTCAAAGTAACAAACAGGATGGGGAAGCTCTGCCCATGAACCACCAAAGCAACCCTAATGTGAGCTCACACCACTTATGATCCCCAGAGTAAAACAAGGGAGTGGTGGGCACTAAGGATTGAGCTGTGGGATTAGTTTCTCCAGGGATTAGTTTCTCCAGTGATGATAGATCAATCCAGTCTGACCCCTTCCTTTCAGACCAGGCTTTCCACTACAGCTGGAGCACATCTGTGTCTATATCACAGGTAGATATAGCACCTAGTGACATGGTTCAGCAGTGGACTTGGCAGTGCTGGGTTAACAGTTGGACCTGATCTTAAAGGTCTTTTCCAACCTAAACAATTCTGTGATTCTGTTCTCTACCCCATTTTCTGCAAGCAAGGAGGAGAGAAGATCATAAGACTCCATTAGGTCAGTAGTGCTCTCCTGTAGATTTAATCTGCCTAAGACACAGAGAAGTATTTTAAGGATGACCATATTTCCTGGTTTTCTACTCCTACTTCTCCTGGTTCATACTAGCCCAGATGTTCAACCTTCTTCATATTTTAAGCTCCAGCCTCCTTTGAAGCAAGTTTTTTTTTTTTTCTTATTGTGGTCAGGTGTCCACTAAGGATCACTCACCTCCTCTTTCTATAGAAGTAATTTCACCAAGATCCAGAGATTCACTGAATGGCTGGGGTTGGAAAGGACCTTGAAGGTCATCTAGTTTCAACCCCCCTGGTATTGCCAGGGATGCCCTCCAATAGATCAAATTGCTCAAGGCCTCATCCAACCTGGCCTTGAACACCTCCAGGGAGAGGACATCCACAACATCCCTGGGCAACCTGTTCCAGTGTCTCCCCACCCTCACTGTAACTGCAATATGGAGCTCCACTGCAATGTGGAACTCTGTCAAGGGATGGAACTCTATCAAGCGATGGACCTCCATTAAGGGGTAGACCTTCATCAAGAGGTGGGCCTCCATCAAGCTGTGGACCTTCAAAACAAACTTAGTCCAGTGACCAGTTTGCTGTTACCTTACTCCCTTCTTGAATTAGCAGCTAAAAAAAAAAAACAAAAAACCACACACCAAAAAAACCAACAAAAACCCAACCAACTAAAAAATTCAATGTCTCCCAGAAACAGCACTGAGCATCCCTAAGATGCCATGGGTCTCAGAATCAGAAAGGTCAGGATCTCCTAGCTGAGTATCATCACCCACGAGGCACAGCAAAGGTCCCACTGTTTTAGGAGTGCTACAATGGCTTCTCACAATGGAGCAGATGAATGAGAGGACTGCAGCTTTAACTTTATTTCTGCCTTATGTTGGCTGAAGGCAGATCCTTGGTGTTATTTTAATGCAGCAGCAAAGAGCTGCGTTTAATACATGATAGGCTCAAGATGCTGCTTTTTTTTTTCCCTTCTCCTTCTTTTTTATATGTGTGCTGAATATCCAGCACATAATTGAAAATGGAAAAGGAGCTGCTTGTTTGCTGCCTGATCCAGGAATGATTAAAGGTAGAAGTTTTTCAGACATTACTGACAAAAAGGGTATAGTTAAAGCTGCTTTAAAAAAGAGAGCCTTCATAAAGAGGCAGTACTCAAACCACTATTAAAAGCATCATGCTTGTTAAAACCTTTAAAAAGGCAGGAAATCAGTGAGTGAAATGCAGCTTCTTCATCAATTACTGAAAGGAGTGTACACCTTAAAGCACTCTTTGAAATGTGTGGTACCAGCCTCCCCATGCTCCCCCCATCCCTCTGCCCTCCACCAGTGTGTGTGTGTGTGTGTGTGTGTGTGTGTGTGTGTGTGTGTGTGTGTGTGTGTGTGTGTGTGAGTGTGCCTGGGCTCTCAGCCCTGTGCCAGGCCATTCATTGGTGCATTAGTGATGGAAGGGAGGGGGAAGACGAGGGGGCTACAATGCTGCACCAAGTTCACTTCTGGCTTGTTGTTTGCGACCCATTTACAGCTGAACGGCTCTGAGCAGAGACAGCTCTAAATGACTCTCCACCTCTTCACCAAGCCACTTGTTTTTGTCACTTCTTTCTCTCTTTTTAAAAATCCAAAGGAAATAATTGATAAACCAAATGCTGTCCACCTTAAAGGCAAATGCATACATCCACCTGGTTAAAATTCCTCCTCTTTCCATTTTCCATCTCCCCATATCCATTTTGCTCGGCGCTGTTTAAACAATACTTCATCAAATGCAGCCCGAAGCAAATAAAAAGCACAGTAGAATAAATAAAAAGTAAAAAAAAAAAAAAAAAAAGTAAAAAAAAAAGAAAGAAAAAAAATCACAGGCTGGAGGGTAAGTACTTTTATTCCTGTACTTTCATTGCCTGGGGAATTATTATTCCACTACTGGTTTCAGGAGGGGGAGGGAGTGTGGGGGGGTGAAAGGACAGCCATGTTATTCGCAAAATGGATTGCTCCTCTCACTGCTTTTCACTCCTCTGGGTTCTCAAGAGTCCACTGATTACAACAAAGTGTGGCCATCTATTCCGTCTTATTGACAAAGGTCCTTAATTACTGCTGCACCAGTAATACCTGCTATTAAATTCTGCTAAACAGAGGCTGCAAATTAGCCACGGCTCCTGGTAACCTTTTGTCTGTAATTACAGGCAGCAGGATCCACGCGAGGGCTGCAGCACTGACCCGAGTCACAGCAATGGGAAACCTTTGTTTATCACCTGTGGTGGGGCCAAGATGTGAAATTAAAAGCTCTCCATCAGTGGAAGGCCTTCAGAAGCTCAGGAAAGCAGCAGGAAGGCAAAAAGCAAACTGCTCTATATTTACAACCGACTCCTTCAGTGGCTATTTAAACTTGCAGCTCGTTAACCTGGGTGGCTGTTCCAGCATGCCAGCCATGCAAAGTTTAAAATGGCAAAAATTTAGGTTGTCTTTTGGAGGTGTTCTATATTTCACCAAGGCCTTTAACCTGCATTTAAGAGCCAGTTAGATGCAATTGCTAACTATAGACAGGCTGCGATATCAAAACACCAAACCAAATATTGTGCAACGTTTTGCATTTCCATGGCAGGAGATGGGTGGTTGTGAAGCCCTAATCTGCCTCCACTAAGCTTCAGCTTGAGCCTGTCCCTAGGGCACCAGAACCACTGCCAGCCACAGCTCCATCCTGCTCAGCTCTGCACATCCAGCTCCCATCTTGGCCAACAAGGGCTGGAATAGGATGGGCATCTCTGTATCCCTTAGTGTGCTCTTCAGAGTGGGGCTCCTGGTGCCTGGAAGCACCCATTGCATGTGTAGGTCCAACCATTAGTGGTATCAGAGAAGAAACCCCACACCAACAGAAGGGCAGTGCTCTAATTCTTTGCATTATATAGTAGAGGAGTCATTCTCCTCTGCTCTGCTCTCAGGAGAGGCCACCCCCAGTACTGTGTCCAGCTCTGGAGCCTCCAACGTAAGAAAGACATAGACCTGCTCAAGTGGCTCCAGAGGTGGGTCACAAAGATGATCAGGAGTTGGAATATCTCCCCTGTAAGGACAGGCTGAGAGAGCTGGGCTTGTTCAGCCTGGAGAAGAGGAGTCTCTGGGAAGACCTCACTGTGGCCTTTCAGTACTTAAAGGGAACCTGCAGGAAAGATGGGAAGGGGCCTTTTGTCAGGGAGGTTGTGACAGAACAAGGGATGATGGCTTTGAACTGGGAGAGGGTAGACTTAGATTAGGTACTAGGAAGAAGCTATTTACTGTGAGGGTGGTGAGGCACAAGAACAGGCTGCCCAAGGAAGTTGTGGATGTCTCATTCCTGGAGTATTCAAAGCCAGGTTGGATGGGACCTTGAGCAAGCTGAGCTGGTGGGAGGTGTCCCTGCCCATGGCAGGGGCTTGGAACTGCATGGCCTTTAAGATCCCTTTCAACCCAACCCAATCTGTGATTCTATGACTCTATGTTGTCCCTGTTATAGGAGCTCAGTTTCTAAAACCAGCCTGCCCGGAAAAAGGATACATCAAGCATCTCCCCCAGTCTCCTTCTTTCCTCTTTCCTTCTTCCTCCCTTGCCTTTACAACTGGATAGTGACCTGCCCTTGATTCCAGCCTCTGAGCATGCCAGTGTCCACAACAGGTCTTCTTCTATTGCACTCCATAATCTGAGAGCCTTAGTTCTCTCCCCAAGCTTTACATCAGTGCTAGTTGCCTCCTCACCATCAGTCCACTTTCCCCAGTGCTTCTGCCACACTCCCTCTGTGCCACACACTGCTGGCTCTGCCAAAGAACCACTGAGCGCCAGGCTTGGGCTTCACTGTCACTCTGGGGGGACACTTGTTTCGCAGGTGGTGCTCGCAGGTGGTGCTCACAGGTGTGAAGAACAGGCATTTTCTTCCCATCTTCTACCTCTTATCTAACTTCCAAAAGACTGCTTAAAAATTGCCGCCTCACTCATTAGTAGTAAACATTTCTGAAGTTATATCCAGTCCTGATTTACAGTATCACAGTCTCACAGTATATCAGAGGTTGGAAGGGACCTCAAGAGATCATCAGGTCCAACCCCCCTGCCAGAGCAGGATCACTCAGGGTAGTCCACACAGGAATGCATCCAGGTGGGTTTGGAAAGTCTCCAGAGAAGGAGAATCCATAACCTCCCTGAGCAGCCTGTTCCAGGGCTCTGTCACCCTCACTGGAAAGAAGTTTCTCCTCATGTTGAGCTGAAATCTTCTCTGTTCAAATTTGAACCCATTGTTCCTTGTCTTATCACTGTGAACCACCCAAAAGAGCGCCTGGCCCCTCCTCCTGACACCCACCCCTCAGCTATTGATAGACATTGATCAAATCCCCTCTCAGCCTTCTCTTCTCCAGACTAAACAGCCCCAGGGCTCTCAGTCTCTCTTCACAGGGGAGATGCTCAAGTCCTCTAATCATCCTCCTGGCTCTCCCTTGGACTCTCTCCAGCAGGTTTCTGTCTCTCTTGAACTGGGGAGCCCAAAACTGGACTCAGCATTCCAGGTGTGGTCTCAGCAGGGCAGAGTAGAGGTAGAAGAACTTCCCTAGCCCTGCTGGACACATCTTTCTTGATCCATCCCCGGATCCCATTGGCTCTCTTGGCCACAAGGGCACATTGCTGTTCCATGCAGAACTTGCTGTCCACCAGCACTCCAAGGTCTTTCTCTGTGGAGCTGCTTTCCAGCAGGGCAGCCTCTAACCTGTCCTGGTGCCTGTTGTTATTCCTCCCCAGATGTAGGACCTTGCACTTGTCCTTATTAAACTCCATGAGGTTTGCCTGCAGCCAGCTCTCAGCCTGTCCAGATCATGTTGGATGGCTGCACAGCCTGAGGGGTGTCAGCCAGCCCCCCCAGTTTGGTATCATCAGAACTTGCTGAGGGTACTTTCAATGCCCTCAGCCAGGTCCTTGATAAAGATATTGAACAAAACTGGACCCAGTACTGATCCCTGGGGAACACCACTGGCCACAGGCCTCCAAGTTGACTCTGTGCCACAAGATTCCAGCTGATCTGTAAGTCTTAGAGACTATGAGAGGACCTACTTGGTAGGCAGATAATTTCCCATCCCATCCATGGGCTCTTCATACTTTTCTGTGAGTCAGTTCACATCAGGAACTTTCTTCCCAAGACATGTAACTCGGAAGGAAAAGAGATCATAAGGCATTTCACTGCAATTCCAGCAGGAGATACTTTAATTTGTAAAGGAATAATGCTTCAAGCAGTCCTGGTTAGCCTTTGAGGATTTGAATATGTACAAAATTGCTGGACTATTGCAGCTGTGTTGTGATGGTAACACAGAGTCACCTTGCAGTGTAGCATCTGAAATTTGACTACCACTACTACTAAGAAATAAAATGCTGTGAAAATAATCATAGAATCATTAAGGTTGGAAAAGACCTCTAAAAGCACCAAGTCTGACCATCAGCTGAACACCACCATGTCCAGCAAACCACATCCCAATGTGCCACATCTACACATAATGACAATTTGTCCTTACCAGGCAAAGCTGAGGCCGTGACTTGTGTCCTTATATCCCCAAACCTGTTAGTGAAAGCTTTCCCAACATGCTCCCCACCACGTCTCCATCTCCTCGACTCCCTGCTCCACAGCACCCTGGAGAACAAGTTCAACTTCACAGTTAACTAGGCTGAAGTTATACAACCCACACATAGCTCACAAAGGTTTTTAAAAACTTTCAAAAACCTCAATGGTTTTCATTTAAAATTCTTTGGGCATTGGTGTTGATGCCATCCAAGCACACACACACACAGAGACACACACACACACAGAGACACACGTCTTTCTCAGCTGAAGGGCATCCCTGACACACATACAAACTGGGCACATGTGTTTCCACCAGAGCTGGAGCCAGCCTTGCTCTCACTCAACTCCCAGGTGCTGATCCTTGAGCCAGGGCCCAGCAGAGCACCTCGCAGGTCTGAGCATCCATGAGCAGATATCAGGCCAGCATCCTTGCAGTGATGCTGAGGAGACACTGCAAAGTGCAGCATTCACAGAGCTGGGCTCTTACACTTGGCATCAGTAGGAGCTCAGGCATCATGTTTGAGACAAGCAACTAACGAATCCTGCCTTCATGAGCAATTCGATTTCTGGGTCTCGAGGGCTCTGGTACAAATCCTGCCATCCTCACCCCAGCAGCACTCCCACTTCTCCCAGCAGGTAGGAGCTCCTGCTTAGAAATCCCCCTCAGCTCAGCTCAGCTCAGCTCTGTGCCCAAGTCCTGTGGCTGCAACTCACATCTCTCCTCTCTGTGCCCAAGTCCCGTGGCTGCAACTCACATCTCTCCTCTCTGAGTCACACACAGGGCTCTGAAGTTCTTTAATGCTTTCTGTGGGCTCATTTCTGCAAGTTACTGAACAATCAGGGTAGAGTGCACAGCACTTTGCAGTTCTGAGGCACAGATGAGATTCCCTAAGGATTAAATTTGATTCTGTCCAGTGGTCTAGAACTAGGCTCATTCCACCCCTGAAGTCCCACTTAAGCATTATTTTGAAGGCATTAGTGGTATTAAGGTCAGGTATTTCTCAGTCTTCAAGGATGTAGTGGCAAAGCACTACTTATTGCAGACACAGAGATACAGCTCTGAGTCTTGCTCCAGGTGGCAGCCAAGGCCAAATGACCCAAATGATCTGAAATCAGATACCTGAGCCTTCACATCGGGCATCCCATCAGTAAATTCTGGCCATGTCCTACCTTCATCAGCCACATAGTCTTCCTGCCCAAATCATGTTCACCCAGGGAGACATCCAGGCTCCATCTGCAGGCTGTGGAATGTCTACTTCATGGAATATATGAGAGGAAAAATATATCCCAGGTCATAATGGCAAACAAAAGAAAAAAACAAACAAACAAACAAAAAACACCAATATGGGCCTTGATCCAAGTACCAGGATAGGTTTGGAGCATTAGACAGTCAACAGATTCCTCATTGAGATAGCATCGTGCCTCCAGGAACAGGAAGGCATAATTCTAGAGCAAGGAGATCTGTCTGTTATGTTCACATTTTTAAAGAGATTATATATTAAAATACAAAATTCTACACACTGCTAACAGTACTTTTGAGCTTTTCATGGCAGAATTGCTTCCAATCCTAAAACCTGAGCTCCTGGAGCCTTGCATTCATGAGAGGCTCTGATCGCTTCTCTCTGTTTTCTTTGGAAAATAAACTAGCTCTCCTGAATCCAGAAAAGAGGCTGGAAACAAGGTCTGGAGGCTCTAAACCCAAAAGACAACTGAAAAGAAATCATAGCTCATTAGCTTCTAGAGTAAAAAGAAGGGGTTTCCATTGATTCATTTTTGGTGAGCACTTTGTATTTTGTATATCAGGCAGCCTCAGAATCCATGCTGCAGAAGTGTGTTCCACTCTTGCATAGGATACCAATGCTGTGCAGCCTGAGAATTATCACAGCAGGATGTTTTGTCAGTGAGCAAAGTTAAGCATTACTGAATGATGGTATAAATACAAATTACCTGGTTCAACTCCCCTCACAACTTCCATCTGGCATCAGATTCTACTTATGGAGAAACTCCAGAAGTGTTGGCAGTTTTCTTTGCTTGTCCTTATTCTTAATAAAACTTTAAAAAACACTTTTGGTTAGTTCATTTACTACAACCCTATATGAAACCATGAATAAATAATGCAGGCACCAAAGAAACTGCCAGAAATTGAGGGCAGGAACCTGCCTTTTTTTTTCCATGATGTGTGAATATTTGCATCCTCGAGAAACAAATTGTACATTGGAATGTGTGCTATAAAGTAAATATGAAATCAAAAGTACATTCATGTGTGCTATACAGTAATTATCACATCAAAAATGTTTTCCTCTCCCTTTCTAACCATGTCCTCAGCAAATGCTCAAGCAGAGCCTGAAGAACATTCTACCTGGAAGTCTCTACAGAAACAAATATTCTTGTAGCTTCCTGGGGTGGTTGCCACCTGATTGGTTTGTTTGTCTAAAGACTAAGCATTGGCCTTTGCCATCCTAGATCTGTGTTCACAAGGTGCATCCCAAGAGCAGCTCCTCCCATCCTCCCCACCTACTGACCCCAAAGACTCCTTGCTCCCCTCCAGGTGCCCTCACAGTCCAGGCGTCTAGATAAGAGACATTTCGTTTCTGGGCAGTTTACAGTAAGTTAAATGAATCATAGCCTACTAAAAGGTCATTCCAAACCTATGGCTCCTGTGCCTTGGGTCTTTCCTTTCTCAGATGACCTTTCACCCTTTGTGGTGCTGATTTGAGACCAAGGTCTGAAGCTTGTGATATTTAACTGGGAGATGATCATAGAATCATAGAATGGTCCAGGCTGGAAGGGACCTCCAAAGCTCATCCAGTCCGACCTCCCCACAGTCAGCAGGGACATCCCCGACTAGACCAGGCTGCCCAGGGCCTCATCAAGCCTCACCTTGCATACCTCTAGGAAGGTCTTCTGGTGCCTTTCTGAGCTCATGATCTGAACCCCCACTGCTGCCTTTCACCAGTGCAAGCCTCTCCTACAAGCAGAGCTTGTACTGTGGGTCAATGAATGCCCATCTTCTGTGTTCAAAATTGAACAGAAAGATTTCAGCTCATCATGAGGAGAAACTTCTTGACAGTGAGGGTGACAGAGCACTGGAACAGGCTGCCCAGGGGGGTTGTGGAGTCTCCTTCTCTGCAGACTTTCCAAACCCACCTGGATGCATTCCTGTGCAGACTACCCTGAGTGATCCTGCTCTGGCAGGGGGGTTGGACCTGATGATCTCTTGAGATCCCTTCCAACCTCTGCTATACTGTGATGGTGCTGTGATAGCTTTATTAAGGCATTTTAAAATAACTTGACAGAATGTTGGAGGGCTGCACCAACTGTTGATGAGCAGAGCATGCTGCTGAGCACCCTTAGTACCTACTGCTCCTCAGAGACATTGCAGCTCCAGCTCGCATCACCTAAGAGACCTTGCAAGTCCACATTCAGCCGGTCCCACCATGGCCATCTGAGCTTTCTCCCTAACAGCATCAGTTTGTGGGTCAGAACCTCACCCTTTGTGAAAGGCTTTTCATTAACACATTCTGACTGCACTTTCAAATATTAAAATGTAATCATGGCTTTCCAAACCGGGATGAGAGTCAGATTTTTTATCTCCTTCTTACTTCAAAAGCACCAAAGTCCCAGAAGACCCTGTAAAAATGTGGCACTTCAAGCCTAGATGGCCAATATAAGCACTTCCTAAACTGCTTGCCTATCAAAATCATATTTGGAGCTGTGCTCTGTAAGTATGTGCAAAATTTACATTAGAAAAGATGCAGTATGGCATTTAAAAAGAGTTACTACAACTGTTCTGAAACACTGTAGCATGGAAAAGGGGCCTCCAAGGATTATTTTTATCACCCTCAGGACTTCTGGCTCGAAGTGCCTCACACAGCAGCTGAATACCACAATTAAATATTTAAATCACCATGGCAGGATTTTTTTTTAAGGACAAAGAACTTGGTGACACCTCTTTAGGAATCGAGTGCTTCCTCCTCACATTACACATGCCAGTGAAATAATTTTAAAATAAAATGTAGTCTAAATCTTCCCTTGCCCTGGATGTAATAAGCTCCTGGTGAGAGCAGCAGCATTGCAGTAAAATATGGAAGTGCAATGCGCTTTTTGATTACATCAGGGTTTTCTATTTGCCACTTTAATCCTAGGAATTCAGCCATTCCCCGTTCAGTGCTTTTACATCATCCTTAGCCAATCTGTCAAACATTTCAGACAACCAAACCAATTTCCAGGTTGCTCAGGACTTTGCCACAAGCACCGTGTGCCGTTAATAAGATTTTCATTTGGAGCGCTGCTGCGTTGTCCGTGTTCCCTGTCGTGTACAAATAGGGAGATTTAATGGCTCCAGGTTTTGTTTAATGTTAACATCAACAATAAAAAAAAGGGAGGTTCTCAAACGCCAAGCCCCATAGTGAAATGCACTAGTGACAGCTATTTGCAAGGTTAATGTTGTGGAAAACAACATCCATCTTTGAAACAGTTTCATTAGCCCCATACAGCTGACCTCTCCACATAATGTTGTCAAATGTGACGTGCATCAGATTATTGGGAATGTGGAGATCAATAAATATGCAACACCAGCGCTCAGAGCGCTCCTGGCATCATAGCCCTACAAACGCCATCTAACATCCCAAAGAGTAGCTGTCATCTGTCAAATCTGCTGGCAAACAGACAGGCTTAAGGGGAGAGCTATCGGGAATAGTAAAATGCAGAAGCGAAGATGAATTAGGGAGTACAAAGTCAAGGTTCTGATACATTGTGGCTCCAAACACAAAAATCCAAATAAACGCTTTGGGGCCAGGCTTGCCTTATTTGTTGTATTCAGTGTAAAGCCCCTCCATGAGGCAGCAGCATCCCCTACATCTGCGTGTTTATGCCCCACTCCTTTCCCTGGTGTTGCTCTTGACCCCTACCTGCTGGGGCCCATCCCAACACACCAGGCTGTCTCACCACCCCCAGGTCCTGAAGCAGTTAGGGAGCTCTGATACCCAGTACCAGCACAGCACCCCAGTTCTGCAAAGGCAGCCCAAGGAGAAGCTCCCGAGGAGAGGAAAGTTATGGCTGGGTGTAGGAGCCTCCACAGAAGCCAACTTGTTGGGATAATAGAAAAGTAAGTAATGAAAAATTAATATTTCCTTCTAATTTTTGAAATCAATTCTGCTGACAGAACATTCTTCTGATTTATTCTGGTCTTAAACAAAGGTACAAGCCAGCAGCATGAGAAATCAACATGTATCACATTATAGAATCATAGAATGCACTAGATTGGAAGGGATCTCTAAAGGTCAGCTAGTCCAACCCCCTGCAGCGAGCAGGGACATTCCCAACTGGATCTGGTTGCTCAGAGCCACATCAAGCCTGACCTTGAATGTCTCCAGGGATGGGCAGACATCCTCCCTGGGCAACCTATTCCAGCAACCAATCAACATCATAGTAAAGACCTTCTTCCTAATGTCCAACCTAAATCTACCCTTCTCTAATTTAAAACCATTGCACCATATCCTGTTTCTACATGTCTCTGCAAGTAGTCCCTCCCCACGTTTCTCTCAGGTCCTCCTCAGGTACTGGAAGGCCACTACACAGTCTCCCTGGAGCCTTCTCTTCTACAGGCTGAATAGCCCTGAGTCTCTCAGCCTGTCTCCACAGGAGACGTGCGCTTTGGGTCCAAAGAGCTCAAGGTATGGAGCAGCAGTAAACAGCAGAATTAAAGAGAGGGTTTGGGAGCTGATTTCCAAAGACAGGAAGAGCAGGCAGTGCCTTGCATGACTGATTTCCCACTAGTATCATCACAAAAGGAAAATGATGCTACACAGATCCCTCCTACTCAGTCTTTGACTATAAACATTAAGTGACTGAAAAGATCTGATTCTTTTCCCCTTCTTTTCTGTGTGCAAGACATTGCTCTCATTATGCTTTCCTAAATAATTGGGCAGTAATTGGGGAGGCATTGGTGTGGCTGCCCCAGTGGTGCAATTTGCCCTCAATCAGTGATTGGGATCACTCATTGAATGGGAGCTGACAACTCCCTCAAAACTCATGGCACAAATGCAGAGAGCAAGGTGCCTGCAAGTAGTGCCTTCAGCTAAGATGGATGGTGTATATTAAAGAGCTACACCGAGAACACAGCATCCAATTAGAAAGCTACACATTGGGTGGTGGGGAGGCTCTTTCTTCCCCTCGTGCTTTTAAAAACAGCATTCATGCTGTGGAAAAGGAGAACAAACAGAAAGCAGGAAGGTATTTTTGAAGTATACAGTTATAAGGTGCTTGGCTGATAATTTGCAACCTTGGTACACAACATACCTTTTAGCAAGGCTATTTATTTCTCGGGGAGAATGCTATGGTACTTACGACAAAGGCCTCTGTTGGACCTCTTCATCAATAGCAAACCTTTAAGCACAGCACATTTCATAAATAGGAGTTCCACTAACACAGACTTCAAAAGGATAGAACCTGATAATTCAAAAATAGAGCTATATTAAGTGTTCCAACAGTCCATCCATAAAAGCAGCCTCCAAACGCCTCCTCTGTGCAGCATGACAGTCTATTAGAATAATAGCAGGGGAAAGCATAATTACAAGTAATCATTGGCTGGAAAGGAGCTAGTTGTTTTTGTAGAGGAAAATGCCTTGCTGAACCCAGGGAAAGGCAGCGCTGGTCCTAGCTGTGAGGGCAGGTAGCCACAGAAAGCAATCAGAGCTCAGATCTTGAGTGGTCCCGCTTTAGTTTTTAAACCCTTTCATTCTCCTTCATTTTATTTCCCAGTGGATTGTGTTTAATTGGCTGCCACAATTTAAGTCTGGTTGCCATATTGTCAGTGGTGGTTGGGCAGTGACATCCCTCCTGCTGAACTACCAGCCTGCTTTGGGAAGATGCACGACTTAGTAACCACTTCTGGGCGGTGTGAAGATGTCCCTGCTCGTTGGAGTGGCCTTGGACCAGATGACCTTTAAAGGTCCCTTCCAACCCAAACCATTCTGGAAACAGTTCTGTGGTTTTAAGACAAAAGCTCTCCACTAGCCATGGAATGGTTTGGGTTGGACACAATTTAAAGATCTAAGTCCAGTCCCCCTTGCCATGGGCAGAGACACCTTGCAACTAGATCAGGTTGTTCCAAGTCCCCTCCAGCCTGTCCTTGAACACTTTTAGAGATGGGACACCCACAACATCTGTTGGCATCCCACTCCAGCACCTCACCACCCTCACTGTAAAGAATTTCTTTCTAATACCTAATCTGAACCTATTCTCTTTCCGTGTAAAGCCTTTGCTCTTCATCCTGTTACTACACTCCCTGACAGAGTCCCTCTCCATCTCTTATAGGTTCCCTTTATGTACTGAAGGCCACTCTGAGGTCTCCCCAAAGCCTTTCCTTCTCCAGGCTCTCATCCTCTCATCCATAGGAGAGGTGCTCTGGCACCCTTACTTTTGTGGCCTCCTCTGGACTTGCTCCAACAGATCCATATCTTTCTTACACTGGGGACCCCAGAGCTGGACAGAGGTGGGATGTCACCAGAGCAGAGCAGAGGGGCAGAATCAGCTCCCTCAACCTGCTGGTCACACTTCCTCTTGGTGCAGCCCAGGATGTATTTAGCCTTCTGGGCTGCAAGTACATTTTGCTTCTCCACAGGACATGAAAGACTGTCCCTGCAGACTCCACAAATGATTCAGCTACTTGTGCAAGAAAATTCAGAAGGAATTCACAGGACTGCTCCCCGCCCATGTAGTACTTGTGTCTACATCTCAGAGCAAAAACACCCCACAGGTAGAATCAACTTCTGTTTGCAGGCAGCTTAGCTCCAGACAACCCACATCTGAGAGCTCCACCTCTCTGCTGTTTTCTCGATGCTCTATCTCCACTCTCACCTCTTTTATACTCCCCAGCCTGAGCCATCATGTTCCACCAGTAAATAAATGTGGAGATCTGCTGTTGACTTTAGTAAAAGCAGGGCCATGGGGTTTATCCCTGTAAATCAGTCTCAGGGATCAGTCATGGTTGTCCCTGTTAGAGTTTTATATCTCAATAACCACTACCTACCACAGCCACTTAGCTTACCCTGAAGCTCTAGGAGATCACAGTGGACAGCAGGAAGCCAAAGAACCAAAGGCTCCATTTGGCACTGCGTTCCTCAGCATCCTTGTCCTGCTCACAATTAACAGTTTTCCTCATCACAAAGGAGGCAAAGAAGGCACTTGGGCCAATTAAGCAATCTTACAACACCGAGTGTCAATCCCTCCATTTATTTTGTTTTTCTAGGGAAAGGAGCAGCAACTCTTTGGTATTCACCACATAGAAGGCACCTCTGTAGAGCAGCCTACGTTTCCTCGCTCTTGTGATAATGCTTTTAAGGTAAAAACCACCTCTTTGTGTGGACAGCCCCATTACAGAGGGATAAGCTTCAGCCACAGCCAGTGCTGGCTGACAGGTCGGAATGCTCCTTACATTAGCCAGCCTTAACAAACCCAACCCAAACAGACTTTAATCAATACCTGGGCATAAATAAATATTAAGGAACTATACCCCTAATGTACAGGTAGCCCAATTAAAGCCACAGCATTTTGCAGCACTTACATACCTTAATTTTCCCTACAAAATCCTTATTGAACCACTACTTTAACAATAACAACAAAAAAAAAAGGGAAAAAAATTGCATTTGCAATTAGAAACACTGAAGTTACATTATCGATTTTCCGCTAAAAACCTTTTTAGTAAACAAGCACAAACTACATTCATTAAATGTAAGTGCTTGGAGCTATGGTGTGAAATTCAATTCAGCCATTACCATGAATTACACTGATTATTGCTGTAATTATTTTCTCTTGGATACAACTGCATTTCTGTGCCTTGCTAGTCGTGTTGGACATAGAACCATGTTCATTTTATAGCTAATAATACTCAGCTGTAGTTCCAGCAATTACTATCACTTATACAAATCATTAAGTTAAGCTATGGGTACCTACTAAAATTAAAAAAAAAAAAACTAAGTAAAATATTCCTCTTTTTTTTTCCCTCTGAAATAACTAATGGCATTGGCAACAGGGGAAAATTCCCTGTGTTAAATGACTTACCTTAGCAAAAGGGATCACCTGAGATACACTTTCACTGCCTTTTTGGTCACAGCCATGTGTTTCAAACCTGCCAGGTAAGCCCTGCTTTTGGGCTAACAGAACCAGCTCTTCTTTCAAGCTTACCTGTTAAGAGGGAAAAAAAAATGTTTCTCAAGGGCCATTTACACACTGGGCAGGACACAGCCAAGTTTATATATCCCAAGAACTGGATCCATTAAAACCATTCAGGTCACATGTCAACAAAAAATATCCTATAGTCAGACACTTCCAAGACATTGCAGTACTGAGACAGGTCCAGAGAAGGGTCTGGAGAACAGAGCTCATGAGGAGCAGCTGAGGGACCTGGGGTTGTTCAGCCTGGAGAAGAGGAGGCTGAGATCTTCTCACTCTCTACAACTACCTGACAGGCAGGAGGATGGAGTGAGGCAGGGGTTGGTCTCTTCTCCCTAGTAACAAGTGACAGGACACTGATGGAAGTGGCCATGAGCTGTACCAGGGCAGGTTTAGGTTGGAAGTTAGAAGAAAGCTTTTCACTGGAAGGTTTCTCAAACATTGTCACAGGCTGCCTAGGGAGGTACTTGAATCCCCATCCCTGGAGGCATTTAAAAGACAAGGAGATGTGGTGCTGAGGGACAGCCTTGACAGAGTTAGAGAATCTTTAAGGTCTTCTCCAACCAAAACCATTCTATGATTCACAAACACAGTGATTGCAATCATAAATCTGTGTTGCCAGCAACAGTTACTCCTCTTCAGCCCAAAGAAGACCCAAATCATCCAAACTGTTTTAGGACAAATCTGTAAGTATCAGTTTCAGCTTTTGCTTGAAGAAGTCCAGCATCAGAAGCTATAAGAAGGGTGATGCTCTTGAAAACCAGTTATTTCTAGAACAAGGGTAAAAGCAACCCATGAGTCACAGAATCACAGAATGGTAGGGGTTGGAGGGGACCTCTGGAGACCACCAAGTCCAACTCTCCTGCTAAAGCAGGGTCCTCCAGAGCAGGTTGCTCAGGATCACAACGTCCAGGCAGGCTTGGAATCTCTTCAGAGAAGGTGACCCCACAACCTCTCTGGGCAGCTTGTTCCAGGGTTCTGTCACTCTCAGCTCTCAACCTGTCCTTTAAACTATTCCTGCCTCAGTTCCCCTTGCTTGTGAAAGAGAAGAGGTGTTCTCACCTTTTGCATTCTGAGCTGCAAGAGATTTTACTAGTGAAAAGTTACAGCAGTTTTGATCTTTTCAGTGTTAGGGGGAAAAAAATGTTATACTTGGAAAAAAAAAAAGGCAAAGCCTTTAAAGAAACCATGTGCAAATTTTCTCAAGCCATACAAACACCAAGAAAGAAATTAGAAACCTGGGAAAAAATTCAATAGGAAAATCTAAACAAATTTCAGACCATTCTCCTTACTGGCTGTACCACTTCATTATGTGTTGCATTTGGAAGCAGAGCAAACAGCAAGGAAATCCTGCCCAAAATGCAAGAATTAAAGAAATGAGAAGACAATGGATATTCCAGATACCTTCTCCATATAGGAATCTTTTCTCCTGGTCACTTTGATACCATGTAACATAACCTTCAAAGCAGGGAAGATGTGTTGTAGACGTTCTGCTCAGCTAACCATGAATGCTAATTGCAGGAAGAATGATGCAGCCAGGGCCGGAGGGCAGGAGCTCAACCAACAGACACAAAAGTTCCATCATGCTCCAGCACACAATGGAGCAGGGTGCTGCTGGGGAGCCCAAAACAGCCTCCTCAGGAGGGGACACCCCCAAACCTTGACAGAACTCGGGGGGAGAAAAAGAAATCTTATGAAAGTAGCCTTGCAAAAGAAAGGATGAGTAAGAAGGAGCCTGTATAGACCTTTGAATGAGTCTCAGCATTCCCACAGCACAGGCAGCACTTCTGTTACTTGTCTGGTCTGTGCAAAACACAGCTGGTCCCAGTATAGCCTCTGCTGACATAAGAGATGAACCTCTCCAGATGTTCCTCTCTGTTCATCAAGAGCTCAGTGGACCCTCCACCACATCTCACTGATTTCTTTTTGCTGGGAAGGTTGTACCCAGGGCTGCCCTCACTACAGGGAGTGTGATGGTTTGAAACTGTCTTTTTCATTTTTCCTTGCAAAGTTCAAAACAGAGAAAGTGAAAGAATGTAAATAAGTCACTATTGGGTGTAAGAAAGCAAAATAACGATTGTTCTAAACACTTCCATTGGATAGATAGAAATGTTTAAGAACTATTACCCAAAACAAAGCAGGCATTCGGCACATTCTGTGTTCGGCAGTGGGGGCAGTTGCTGGGCTGTCTGGCTGCTGTTTCTTCTTCTCTTCTGGCTGAAGATAACACGTACTGACCTTGGCAGCTAAGTTAACAACTTTCTGCTCTAACTAAACTCTGCTTCTCTGTCCAGGGGGGTCGGGGGGGGAAGCTCCTGGGAGAGGGAGGCCCCCTTTGGGAGGGTCCCCTTGGGGGGAAGCAAAGGGAGATCGGTTGTGCTTTTTCTGTTGATTGTATATATTTGTGAATGTTGTGAATTTTTGTATATTTGTACATATTCATTGCATTTCATGGTAGATTTTAGACTCTGCTTGTAAATACAGCTTTTCATTTGCTTCCAGACTGGGCTAGCCTGGTTATTGTCGGTGGGGGGGGAATTTCAGCTCACACCGATACACTTTTTATTTTTGGCGCTCCAACTCGGGGCTCGATTGCTTGTGATTTATTTCTGCAATCACAAAATAATGGAACCATAGGATGGCTTAGGTTGGAAGGCACCTTTAAAGGTTCTCTACTCCAACCCCTGCAGTGAGAAGGGACATCTTCAACTACATCAAGTTGCTCAGAGCCCTCTCCAACCTAACCTGGAATGTTTCCAGGGGTGGGGCTTTTACCACCTCTGGACAGGCTGTGTCAGTACCTCACCATCCCCACTGTAAAACATTTTTTCCTTCTATCCAGTCTAAATTTCCTTCTTTTAGTTTCAAACCATCACCCCTTGATTCACAACAGGCCCTGCTAAAAAGTCTGTCCCCAGCTTTCTTAGAATCATAGAATATTTTGGGTTGGAGGAGACCCCCAGAGGTCATCTAGCCCAACCCCCCTGCAGTAAGCTGGCACAATCCTTATGGGTTGCCTTTCAGTATTGAAAGGCCACAATAAGGTCTCCTTGAAGCCTTCCTTCTCCAGGCTGAACAACCCCAACTGTCTGGAACGGAGGGTTCCAGCCCTCAGGTCATATTTGTGGTCCTATGCTGTCAGTGCTGATGCTGAGAAAGAGCTTTGGCCACAGCGGTGGAGTCCAAATTTGCCTGTGTGCCTGAAGGAAACTGAGCCACATGTCAACATTTCAGCCAATAGAACAGAACAAAGTAGGAGTGAATGTGCAATGACCCATGAGGAGGATGGTTAACAGTTTGCCAGAGTCTTACCTTCAAGACCATCACATGCCAGAGCTGCTCTGGTTTATGCTGTTCGCTTGTTGGCAGGTGAGACCTTCACCTCATGTTTGGTCCTGCTCTCCAAGTGCCTTTTTTAGAGGTGTTCTGTGCTGAAAGCAGAAATTTCTGTTGTTTGCTTGGTAACCCAAGTGAAAACACTCTCCCTTCCAACTTGCAAGATGCTCTGGTTGGCAGCTGTGTCATGCACCTTGAAGTCAATGGATGTCACCATATTGAGTCCTGCCCACACAGGAAGGGCTCTGCATGCTTCACACAGGCTGGGTAGGAGATGTAAAATCCATACCGTACCATAACATGGACAGCCCACAGGATGGGGCTTGGGGAGGGGAGGAGGATGAGTCAGTTTTCAAATTTGAGGACATCACCTCCAGGTCACAAAGCCTCTGAGTGGTGAACTGTAGGGGGATGGAAGAGCATTGAGGGTGAGAGGGTTAGGTGCACTGTGCACTGCCAGCTGCTGCTGGGGATGCTGGGCTAGCTGGACCCTTGCAAGACGTTATTCATCTTTCCCTCTTACAAACGACTCAGACACATCCAGTCCTGCCTTGAGACAAGAAGGAGCTCAATGAACTATTTTCCAGAGCTCTGCTAATTTGACAGTGCCAGGTAGAAAAAGATTTTAAAAGGCTTGATGTTCAAAGACAGAGTTGCTATCATTGTTTCAAAGTCAGATTCTTCTCCCAAGTCCAATGTTCAGAACAGCAGGGCTCAAAGTCACATCTGAAACACATGAGGCATTTGCACAGGTTTCTAATGAGTTTAACAATCCCAGTGAGAGCAGCCCTGTGGTGCATGCCAACCAGTACAGAACTGCAGTACCATCAGGAGGGAAGAAAAAGAAAGGAGCTTCTATTACTGGATCAGGAGATGTGTAGGGAGAAGTAAAAATAATCAGAGGACTTGTGCCTGGAAATCCAGCATGTCATACTTCAAAAGCAACACAAGTGCTCTCTGGACCTTGTTTTCTAGCCTAGATTGGGATGGGATTCACTGTGCCCTGGCTAAACCCTGCTCCCACTGAAAGCAAGAACAAACCAGTGCTGAGTGCTTTTGGAAAGCGAAGCTATATTTTCCCTTTCCGTTTGGGATGTGTGCAATGGGACTCAGGAGAAGCCAAAGCCAGACTTTCAGGCAATGACTAGAAAGTGAAGCAAACAAACACATAAACAAGCAAAATAACCTGCTTGCCTGAAACAGTTCTAAAGGAGGGTTTGTTTTCTTCCCCTGCAAAGCTGATGCTTGGGCAGAGAAAGAGAGAGGGTGGGAGAAGTTGGGCAGGAGAGTGCAGATCCCACTCCAGGGAAATCAGAGGAAGTTTTGGGTGTGCAGGACTCTCGTGTAGGCAGAGCAAGGGGACCAAGCCTGGTAGAAATGATCAGGCAGAAATATTTAGTGTTAGAGCTTTCCCATGAGATAAACAGTAAACTAAGCAGCAGGTCGTGATGGTGCTGTCCAGCTTCAAAAGAGCAGGAAACAGACTAGGGAGAGAAATGCCCTGGGGTAAGTCGATTCCCCTGACAAAACCTCCAGCTGCCCATGGAAATGATCTGCATGCAGGTTAGCAGGGAGATATTCTGAACTTAATCTGCTCCAGCACATCTTCATAGAACTTTGCTTTTTGTTGGTTAAAAAGGAGGACTGCAGCTGAGGTTTGTCCTTGTCCCTTGTGGTACTTGGATCTGTACAATTGAAGTACTTAGAATGACATTTATATGACTGCTAGCAATGGCTGATCAGTTAGTGTGGCATGGCACAGATAAAAGCTCCAATTAGGCCTTAACTGTTGACTTAATAGAAAGACCTGTTAGGAAGAAGGAGGATTGCCTGTTAGCAGGAGAACAGAACTTTTTCACGTGGCAGATTATCAGTATTCTTTAGATTCACACATAAACAAGGCTGAAATGCAATTACGTTTCCCACAAGGACCCAAATGCTTTTAACCTTTTCAAGGTAAAAAAAAAAAAAAAAAAGAGAGAGAGGGGAGGGGGGAAAATGGTGAAACTGCTGTTGAATTAGGTCCAGCTAGCTTCTTTTTTTTTTAAGTTTTTTGTTTCATTTTAATAAAGGTTTAGGCTTTTTCACAGCCTGTGGCCTCTTCAAACCTGTTACTCTTAAAGATATAGCAGATGCTTCCTAAATGGAAAGGAAATTGTAATGATGCAAATCCCTATTCACAGGGTTTTCCAAATAGGCTGGAGCACTACAAGCTGTATAGGGCAGGTGGGGTAGTGTTACTGGCAACCAGAAAAGGTAAACCTTGAATACAAACAGACAAATCAAGCACACGTGCTCAGCTGAAAGTTGGTAGTCAGCTCCCCAAGCTGCCTCCAAGGCAATAAGCTATTATGGGCACTGAGTGTCCTTCTCAGCAGCAGAAAGGCAGAAAGGAACTGAAATGCTGGCCTGCACCTAAAAATCAGCTGCTATAAGCATGACAGTTTGGCAGTTAGTCTCATCAAAACTCCAAATCAGTTAAAATCCTAATTTGCAAACGTGCTAAAGGAACACTTTGACACTACAATATTTAACCTGCTGGCTGATCTGATGTCATGTGAAAACAAATCAAACAAGATGGAAATCATATCCTGCACAAACAGCCACTGCAATTCACCTAAAAACATTTAGTACGGGAGTGCCACGAAGAGCCCTCAGGTTTGGTTCCACTAGAAACCCTGTTAGTTCCTTTCCTCACCCTGATAATTCTGGATGGAGAGGAAGATTTTTCATTCAGGAGTCTGTTGAAAATTTCTTTGCTTTGGGAATTGTGATTTGGCAAATCCTGGTAGCTTCACATAAGCAGCAGGTTTGCATCTGAAGGCAAAAAAACAGTTTCCTGTGGCAAAGCAGTGGAACATTGTACAGCCCTATGGTGCCACCAAAGCTGTCTTGGAGGAACATGAGAGTAGTCTCAGACTGAGCAGATATTTGTAGGACTGGTCAGAAAACTGGTTAAAATGGCCCAACAACAACAATTTCTCTCCTCTCAGCTGCCTTCTGTGCAATTTCAGCTTTAATTTGCCAAAATTGCTGGCATGCCCAGTGCCACAGAATCATAGAACCATAGAATGAGTTGGCAGGAACCTTTAAAAGTCACCTAGTCCAACCCCCTGCAGTCAAGCAGGGACATCAACAGGTAAGATGCTTCTGGGGGTAGGGGGGAACAACAAAATGCCAAACATAACCCAATAGTGCACTGTTTCATTGGCCAGTAGTGATACTGCCATCAGGCAAAGGTCTTCTCACATCAAAAAGGGATTTAAAAAAAAAAAATCAAAAAATGTTACTGGCCAAAAAATGTTACTTTAGAGAGGCTGATTATTATTGCTGCTTCTATGGAATATTGAAGGAAGCAAGCAGGACAGAAACTCACCTTAAGGCTTTTGAGAAACTTTTCTCAAATCCTCTCTAAAAAGGTTGTCAGAGGTGAAAAGCAAAATATTGCTCTAGATTAATTTGCACTAATGAGGTTCAGAGAAATACCCGTAGGAGATAAATTGACTACATGGCAGCAGTGAGAGCCAACAGTGACAAATGCAAGGCACAGGGAGAGCCATTTGAATTCACACACTGCATCTGCACCTGTAAGCACACACCTCAGACTGAACTACCTGTGTTTAAAAACAGTACACAACCAAGAGTGGGCTTAAAGCCTTTGCTACAGAACAAACCCCTCTCACAGAACAAACCTTCTGTGCAATTTCAGCTTTACATTTCCAACATTGCTGGTGTGCCCAGGGCCACAGGACCATAAAACCACAGAATGTGTTGGCAGGGACCTTTAAAGGTCACCTAGTCCAACCGCCTGCACTCGGCAGGGACATCTGCAACTAGAGCAGGTTGCTCACAGCCCCATCCAGCCTGGCATGGAATGGTTCCAGGGATGGATCTTCTAGCACCTCTATGGGCCTGGGCCAGTGTTTCATTATCCCAGTCAAAACACCCCCTGTGTAAAAATTGTCTTTCTTACATCTAGTTTAAATCTCTCCCCTTTTCATTTCAAACCATCACCCTTTGTCCTGTCACAATACGCTCTGCCAAAAACATTGTCCCCATCTTTCTTACAGACCACCTTTAAGTACCGGAAAGTGATTTTATATATATATATATAGAGAGAGAGATAGAGAGAGAGAGAGAGAGATAGATAGATAGATAGACAGATAGATAGATAGATAGATAGATAGATAGATAGATAGATAGATAGATAGATAGATAGATAGATAGAGATATACAGACACACAGACTGGTGTATATATCTCTCTATCTCTATGTACAGCAGTACACTACAGATAGGCTGTAAAAAACAACAAAACAGAAAATAAAGAGATTATAGAAAGTGCTGTGCCACCCACGTTTGAAAAGCTGCACAGCTTCCTTATGCTGGGGTCTGGATGTAGATTTCACAGCTACTCAACACTAAAAAATGTTTAGCAATTTACTAACATCAGGACTGCTGGCTGCATGCTCTTCACAATCCATGTGTGAGCTGGGGCTAAGCAACAGCCTGGATTTTGTCATCTCCCAAGTGCCTCTGCTGGCTGTGCAGCTCTTCTTTGCTGACCTCTGTGGCTCTGAAGAAACAAGGAAGGCTTCATTTGCTCTTGACATGAACATGGAACTGGATTATTGCTGTGTGCAGGTGATGAGCACTAAAAAACAGTGCAGGCAAGTGCAGGAGCAGCACAATGAATGCCCACCCTGTCTGCTCAAAGCGAAGAGTGTATTTCACCCAAAGACCAAGAAAAGACCACTAGCACCAAATCCCTCAGCAACAAAAAGAGAGCTTTGTTAACCAAACCTTGGGGGTAGCATTTTGTCATCTTTAAAGTGGAGGTGCCAGGGCAGGCAATTCAAACCAGCTCAGGGAATTGTCTTCCTATTGAGTTAGTCTACATAATTATGGTAATTAAATATGTAAATAAGTGGTGAGGAAATGTAAACATTTGCCTTAGCAGTTGAAAACAGGAAATGCACCACACAGCGTCTCTGTAGAGCCAATTATATTGCCATAGAAAGTGTTCTCACTCCAACATTCTGGAAGCAAAACAGCAGCAAAAGGCAGGTCTGTAACAAAGGCAGATATCACTGCCTCCAGCCTCCCTCAGCAAACAGCTCCCAGCACCTGTGGCATCACTCTGGGCACACACATGCACACAGCTGGGCATGGAGGCAGGCTCAGAGCAAGGAAATGAGTGCTAAAAAGGGAAAATCTCTGTCAACTGCCAGGCTTTCACGACAGAAAAGACAACATCCACAACTTGTTGCCTTTCTGACCTGTTGTTCTGGTCTGATATCCAGGCAAACATTTCCCAGCTTTCATTTACAGGGTTCTACAGGACTGAATATTTCACTATCAGAGCCAGTGATTCTGGCAGGAAATTGTCTCTTGGGGAAAATAGTTTTGTTTATTTAAAGTTCTAATCTTTTTTTTATTATTATTATTAAGAGTCTTAAATAGGAAACTTAACTTTAGACAGAATTTACACATTTAGAAGGAAATTAATAATGTTTCCATTTCATAACTTGTGCTGAACTTGTATCAACAGGACATTAATAGAAACTGTTCTGCCTGTTTGGGCTCCTGTTCTTTCAACAGACTTGGGTCTATTCCTCATCACACTTTGGCATTTGAACACTGCCAAGAGAAACTGCTGTCTGAGCAAAGCATGGCAGAGGACTCCTAGCTCTAAATACTTCTAATTAGTTTGTAATGTAACTGTGCCATTAATGAAAGGAGAAGGGAAGTGGCAAAGCCTGCAGCCCTTGCTGAGCTGGGGACCAGCTTGGGCTCCCCTCTAGCCTGACATGATTCATGATCAGCAGGGCTGCAGAGGTACCAGCTTGCCTCTCACAGCCCTCACCCTGCTGCAGTGGGATGCAAAGGGCAAAACTATCCCCATCACAGAACATGACATCAAACTAATGGTTACAGATGGGTTTGCAAGAAGGAGGAGGGGTGGAGGGGAAAGGGCTTTAGGGAAGCTTCTATTCTACTGTATGCCAGAGCTTTTGTCTTTTGAAAGCAGCTTTTTTTCCAATCATCCCTAGAAACAGCCCTGCCCAGGACTGCCTTTAGGAGCACTGGCTAAAATAGCATCACTCAACTCTTATGACAAAATCAACAGCAGCACTTTGCAAACGGTGGCCAAATAAATCTGGGCAAGGATTAAATCTAGTTAACACCTTCCAGGGGTCCTAGTCCTAGAGAAAAGTTTTCCTGACTGCTGGCTTCCTTCAGTCTCTTTTCAGTTTCACCCTGCTTGTGAAGATCAGTGTTGTGAGCAGGTGGGGCAGACACAAGACAGCAAACACCCCCACAGAAACAGGGGGCTGGATCCTCACAAAGAGCAAAACTCTGCTGGGCTGCTGCAGACCCCTGACCAAACAGCTGTGCAGGGGTGGAGCAGGATGAGGGTGCTGGGACCATGCACCCAAACCCAGCTTGATGGAGGTGGCTGAAGTTGGCAGCAGGGTCAGGTCTGTCCTTCCAGCTTCCAGTCACTTCTGAAGAAGCAGAAATGGAAAGGAAAGGTGCTGCCTTGCACTGCACTGATAAGCGCACACTGACTTCATCAGCCACTCCCACTCCCATGCTGGGACTGCAGCTGGTTTGCCATGACCCACCTTCCAATGACCAACATCAGCTCAGTCAGCACCAGAAGCCTTCTGGCCTGTTGAATCCCCACCCAGTTCAAATTAGAGACTGCTTTCACATGCCTCAAACATGGGCACAGGCAGAGACAGGCACAGACATAGGCACAGACATTTTCTTCTGGACACTTGATGCCAGGATTAAAATTAGCCAGAATTCAGACTCAAGATGTGGCAGCAGCCATAGTTTTCTTTCCATTCTCATCTGCAAGAATGAATTTTCGTTTTCCAAAGGAGGAATTTTCACAATGTTGTCTCAGACCAGATTCCTGCCTCTGTAAAAACAGCTTCATTCTCACCTAGTAGCACACAGAACATTCCAGAGAGAGAAGGGCCCACCTGAGGATGTACCTCTGCTTTCAGCAAGGTCTGGACCACAGGGTCTCTTGAAGTCTCTTCTAAACTAAATCTTTCTGTAACTGGATGCAAGCCTAATACCAGGAATGAGCATCAACCTCTTCCTTGTGCTTACTTAATACAAAAACCACTGATAGAGCACATGTTGCTGGAAATTAGATCCTGCCTGGGCACCTGATGACTCAAACTCCTGCTGTTACACACTTACATCTTGCCCTTGCCTCACTCCTACTTCCAGAGCAGATACAATAAGCTTTCCACTTCTCTTTAAAGATACTTTGGTCAAAGTTAAGGTCTCTTTCTGCACAAGGAAGTAGATGGTGAAGACTTTCTCTTCCTAATGTGTTGCCTTTCCTTTCACAGACCATTCATTCTTTTATATACATTGCTTATCTGCATATTTAATAATATATTAATTCTACATTCCAGGCAAGTTAATTTGCTGTTGAAAAAACAATTAACATTCCTTCCTGTTTGCTTCTTTACTGGTAATATATATGGTGATAATGATATGTACTGATCATAGATACAGGAATAATTAACACATCAGCTACAAACTTAGGTCCCAATGTAGAAATTAAAAAATATTCCCTTCCCAGTACTTAGATTGTCCCTCTAAATCTAGCTGGAAGGATTTCACCCAATGCTTGGTGGCTTTCTAAGACATTAAGAGACAAAGAATCAAGTCTGCAGCAGGAGCACCGAGCGAGCAGCAGGCTGCAGCGAGTGAGCTGGACCAAGTCCAGGAGCTGGGGATCTGGCACAGGAGCCAAGAGGCAGTAAGAGCTCACTAACCCACTTACAGCAGTGGGGAATCACTCCAGCCTGGAGACACAGCTCCTCTGCTCTCCTTGTTTATGGCCTCAGCACAGAGGCATGATCAGGAGTGCTGACTTAGGTGCCCTGAACACAACATGAAGCTCTCAAAGAAGAGGTTCTGGTGACTCATAGCTGGTTACACAGCGAGCGACTCGCAGACTGGGGCACACAAACACACACACACACAAAAAGAGGTTTTAAGGTTTTCCTCCTTTTCTTCCCAGCTAGATCAAACCTCCCTCAAGGCAGAAGTTTCTGCTTGAAAAGGAATGCTACATGCAAACCCACACTCCAGGTACTGCATTGGCAATGAGATGCAAAGTGACATCCATCTTGATTTAATGCTGCTCAAGAGCCACGGGGAGGCTGAGCAGCACTTGGATACAATCCAAGGGCCATGACTGTGCAGTGCAGGCCTTAGAAACATGTCCCAAGACCACAGCTCTCTCCCTTCCATCGGTAAGTAAAATATATCCCAGAGGTTTCTTTTGTTATACAGCAATCAGGTTCTCCAAATCCATTTGCTGGCTGCAGCACATCACATTTCCCAGTTCCTTTCTCTTCCACCATGGTCACTGCTTCTATTCAGTCCTAACAGCTGCATCTCAGTCACAAACATCCAACTTTCTGCAGACAGGTGGGTTTCAGAGAAGAGAAGAAGGCATAAGGAATACCAGAGGCAAAAGACAACTAAGCCTTTTGCTCCTGCCTTGGCATGAGCACAGCAGATCCAAGTTGTGCTTCCTCATGCTTCTTTCCACAAGTAATACTGGGATTAAATTAGCTAACAGAAATCTTCACAGTATTATTTTCTTTCTTTCAAGCCCTTGCTTTAGCTTCAATCAAAAAGAAAAAGGGGAGGGTTAAAAACGAGTGGGCAGGTTCTGATACTTTCAAGCAAAGATGGCCATGGGGTGTAAGAACTGGACTCAGAGTTTCTTAATGCTGCAAATGCATCTCCTAATTGAAGGGAGGCACAGGTCTGTGTGCAGCTGTGTGCGTGGGTACACAGGACCTTCCCTCCCATCTTGGTTTTAAACTGCTGGAGAACATCTTGGAAATGGGCAAGAGTGGCAGTGCAGTCAGACAGACAGACTGTCTGCAGCAGAACCATTTCATTTGGTCCTGTTGCCCCTTCTGAAAAATGATGTTGACAAAAGATAAGGAGACAGGGAGTTTAAAATTGTTCTATCAGAACCAGTTGCCTGTTAGGAAGATTATTCAAGGCAATTCAACATTGTTCCTTCCTGGGGGTTGTTTTTTTTTTCCCTTCAGAAGGCAATTGCCCCTCAGGAGGACTATTTGTAGTTAAGGAAAGGTTGAAATGGTTTACAGAGCAGGACGAGGAAGGGAGGATCTGTACAGATCCTGCAGGACAGCCCTCGCCTGCATGTTCCCTTACCTTGTTTTGCTGTTTCTCTGCTTGCTGCCGAAGCTTTTCCTTCCTGAGAGTCTGTTTGTTAGCTGAAAAGAGCAAGAGCTTTTTCATCTGTAGTTTCCAAGGCAGGCAATTCAAATCATCTCAGCAAATTGTTTCCCTATTCAGTTATGTCATATCATAATGCAAGACCAAATCTTGTCATTTACTAATGAGCTCAGATGGCTTTACTGGGGCAGCACTAAGGGACTGATGTGGCTCTAGCTCATCCTTCCCAGCACCACACAGAGTGACACACATTCTGCATACAGACTGCCATCAGCCAAGGACAGGGCCACCTCTTTAGGCACCACTGGATGAAGAGCTGCTTCCTCATTACTAAATGCAACCATCCCTTTCTAACCCACACCTTGTGGGGGCCATTTCATCGTTCTGGCATTATTTATACATTCAGGCTTGGCCATGCTAAAGAAAGCAACTGTGAGATGCTCAGAGTGTTACCCTGTGTATGCTGGCACATTGGCATGCAAAGCAATGGCATTGGGAACTGCCTGAGCCTGCTTAGGCCAGGTCCCTATCCCTCTGCGGTACATCTCATCAGCTGAAGGAGGGCTGTGAACAATGCCAGCCAGCAGAGTCTGAGGAGCTTTCACCCCATCAGAACCTGGACAAACAAAAAGGGTGACACCAAAAGGCAGAAGTGGCTTTGAACTTTCCTTCCTTTCTTGTCTGCTTATTTGATGTTACTATTTTCTGTCTCCACTTCTCTGCCAAGTGTCCTCTCAGAGGAACATCACCTTTAAGCATTGGGGAGCTCACAAAAAAAAAATCATTATTTTGTTAGAATTGGAAAGAGGAAAGCCAAAATCATTAGTTCCTGATGTGAGGAGATGTCATTTCCATCTTCAAGTCTTTCATTTGACCTCTTCCATCAAGTTCTTCTTAGGCAGCATCATCCAGACCCCAGATATCAGCAGCACCATTTTGCCATCTGCCTTTGCCATCTGTAGGCAACCTGTCTCTGTTCAGCAAGGACTGGACAGACTTCCTTCTTCCAAGATCTATTTGGTACCTGTGCACTAGAGGAAATGTGAAGTGACTGAGTGGTAAGGTAACACAGACAGCAGGTGGTTGCCTCTCTCTGATTGTGGCTGAACAGGGAAGGACACAACACTGTGGGACCCTCTGCAAGCACCACTGCTGCTCCCCCACCCATGTCCCTGGCAGGGCACCAAAGGGGGCTGGATCCTGGGGTAACCGTGGGTGTTCCCACGCTGACTCATGAGAAGGTGCAAAATGCTCTCAGGTACCAGCTCTTCATCCACCAAATCTGCTTCTCAAAGGGAACCAGTTGAAGGAAAAGCCTTGCAAGCTAAATCCAGCCACACAAACACAGAGCACCAGGCACGGTGCCACCCCTGCTGCCTCCTGAAAACTGGCACAGAAAGGAATGGCTGCTGCAGAACACACAGAACCACACACCAGGGTGAGGTGGGCTGGGCTGGAAGGGACTTTTCAAGCTCATCTGGCCCAACCCCCTGCACTCAGTGACATCTGCAACTAGAGCAAGCTCCTCAGAGCTCCATCCAACCTGATTTGGAATGTTTCCAGGCATGGGGCATCTCCCACCTCCCTGGGCAACGTGGGCCAGTGTCTCAGTACCCTCAGTGTACTACCTTCTATCTAGCCTAAATCTAGCCTTACCCCAACTGGCAGAAAACACAAAGATCTGTTCTGTCCTGTTGAACTAAGGCTGAGCATCCTCAACTTTAATGGGACAGGATTTGTGCTTAGAAAGGATAACAGCTATTAAGTACAAGACAAATGATCATCAGCCAGAGTAACTTCCATTGATGCTCATTAGCCATTCAAGACTATGCAGCCTACCCAGATATATTTTATTGTCTCATGTAAGAAAATCTTCTCTGTCAGATCTTAACAGATAATAAAATTGTTCTTTGAAGAAGACATTTTATAGAGTTAGTGCACACAAAGTGGATAAGGCACGAGACACTGGTGAGGCCACTCAGGCTCAAGCCAGTCACAGATCCTTAACTCAGTTTACAAGCAGACCACAGACATCACTTAGGAGTTCCATCTCTGTGTGTTTGGAACACCAGTGGGTACACAGCCATGAAAGGCATCAGCATGCAAACTGTCCCACGTGGACATTCTCTTACTAAAAGGGAGCTCCTAGGCGTATTTTGCTACTGTGAATGATACATGTGAGAAACACAAGCCCTTCAGACCAAGGTTTCCTCACCAGCCAGTGGTCTCCTATTCATGAAACAAGAGGAGCTGTGGTTGCAGACACAGGTTTGCTGTTAAGGACCTCATGGCAACAGTTGCCTAAGTGCAGTCTGTTTCTGGTCAATACAGCAGCACCAAGCCAGAGAACAACTATTCAAGAAGCCTCCCAAATAGAGGCCAACCACTCCCTGATTTAGGGCAGCCCTGTGTCCATTCCCCTGCTCAGCTGCACCAGAGCCACTTCACCCTCCTACAGAGCTGCACAGAGAGGTGACATCAGCCCTGGTCTCCACTCCTCACGCCTGGATTTAAGGCAGGGAGTGCAACATTCTTTTCACCTCCTCGTCCCTGAAGTCCTTAGGCAATTCTCCTCCCTGCCAAAAGGCTGAGTGCTGAAGGTTGTTTCATAACTGAGCTTAGAGCAATCCCAGAATGAGGAAAGTGCAAAGGTGGCTCTCACAGACTTGTGGAAACTATTGTTATTAGATCACCAAGTCTGCCCTTCTTCAGGAGACAATGAGAAATTTCATACAGCAAACCCTTCACCAAGCCAAATCATTTGTGTTTGACTTACAGCAAGAAACCAAAGCCAGATCCACCCACGATCAAGAGTGAGCCCGCTGGCTGCTGGAGCACGTGACAAGAAGATGTGGTGGATTCCCTGGTTCTTAGTGCTTCAGATGTCATCTGCACACCTCTGAAAGATCAGTGCTAACCAAACAGAGGCCATCTGCCTTCACTGAGAACAGGGTGAGGTTCTCCACAGCCTATTGGCAGCATACCCTCATTCTACACCTTGCTCTACAGCTCTCACCACCTTGTCCCATGGCAAAGGCTGCCACAACCCAGGGCAACATTGCTGCTGAATGCATGAGCCCAGGGTCTGACCTTGCCTCTCACAGGGTCCATGGTTGCTTTTGGCATTGAATTCAATGGCAGCAGAAATTATGCCAAGATTGTTCCAGTTCATATGCCAGCTATTAATTTGGAGGATGGTGATTTGATTGCAAAGAAAGTCAGTGGAATCAAGTTAAAAAGACAGAGATGTATTCATATATCCTTAAACTGGGAGACACCACAGCTCACTGATAGCCTAAATTGGATTGAGCTGGTGCTATCTCTAATTAGGATCTTGCACTAGGAACAAGGAAAGGACAAAGTAAATTAGCAAAGGAAGCAGGACAGAAGTTGGCTCAGAACAAGAACCAGAAATGGTCACTTCCACACCAGGTACAAAAGAAAAGTGTCCATTTCCACACACAGAGAAAAGGTGTGTCAGAAACCCTGTGATAAAGGAAAACCTGAAACCACTCAGAATTGGAGGAAAACCTGAAACCACTCAGAATTGGAGAGACTCACTGGAAACCTTGGTGATATTTATTAACTAATTAGCTAAATGACCTTTGCATACACAGTTTTCTTTCATGAATATTTCATGGATTACAGGCAACTATTAGCAACATCAACTTTGGTGAATTCATTACTGCCAGTCCCTATTAATAAAATGCATCATGCAATAAATAATGTTAGTTTATTACAGAGGATTGCTCTCAGAGGTATTCACATCTGTCAGTTGCCTTCTACTTCAGGCTAAAAGAAAGGTAATCAAATAAGTGTAATTATTGTACTAAATATATCCCAGTTTGTTTAAAATGGCAATGGATAAAGGCATTTGTAACAAGCTGAGCTGAGCACCCTCCTCTGCATATGACAGAGAGGCACACCACCAGCAGGCCAGGGCTGATGTCTGGGGCTGACAGAAAGGAATGTCAGCAAATGCTTGCCTCCTTGATTCACTAACGGGGTTGGGGTTGTTTTGCCTATCAGACCACTGGCTTAGAGATACTCTGATAAAGTAACAGGGAATTTAATCTGATGGCTCCACATCAGCCCTTGTGAAAGGGGGTTTGGAGTTAGTCCACTTCTGGTAGACAGGTTTCCACATACTGACTTGATGCTTTCAAGGTCTTTCCCGACCAAGTGATTCCATGATTCGATAGCTGCCTACAGGAAGATGTTAGATTATGGCTGGACTCAGTGGCCTTAAGATCTTTCCCAACCAGACAATTCTACAATACTATGATTCTGCCATGACTGGTAGAATCATACAGCACCAGGTTGGAAGATACCTCAAGGATCATCTGGTCCAACTGTTGTTGGCAAAGCACAGCCTAGACAGGATGGTCCAGCATCCCACTCAGCTAAATCACAAGTGTCCAACGGTGGAGACTCCACCACTTCCCTGCAACAACTCATTGCCCTTGTTGAAAAACATTTTCATCTTGTGCCTGATCTGAATCTTTCCAGCAGTACCTACTACCCATTACCCCTCTGAGGCTGCTGGACCACATACTACAGGAGAGCAGAACCCAGCAAAGTACACCCTCCTTGTGCCTTGCACACAGCTGCTGGGCTTTTCCCAAGCCTGATCCCAACCTCCAACCTTCCAGGCTAAGGCCAGGCTGAAAGGCTCAACCTTGAGCAGTGCTGCTGCTTCTTTATGCTGTCCTGGAGGGTGGACCCTCCTCCAGACAGATGCTCCTAGTCTTACATCTGGTGGGCACGAAGAGCAACCATCCTGGCAGTCTGTGCAGTTGCAGCCAGAAAGCAAACCCAGGGAGTTTTAGTCTCTTTATCAGCATTTCCACACAAGATCTGTGAATGATTCTCCAGCAGCACACTGCTCATAGCTGCTTGTCTTACCCATCTGAAGGTTTCCATACCAGCAAGACAATCTTAACTTGGTGACATCTGTCAACATTTAAGCTCTGGGATAAACCACAAATAACCATAATTTTTCAGGGGTTCATACTGAGGATTCCCCAAACAGTATTACCTACAAAGCATGACATGAGCAATTACTCAGACTGGATTTCCTGCCTCCACCCCCATCTTCTTTTTTTTTTTTAATTCATCAGATACAGAAATCCCTAGAGCAAACTAAAAAGGGAGAGCAAGATGAAGATGAAAATTAATAATCCAGACATAGTACCTCAGGAAGAGCAGTATTTGAAAAGCAGCAAACCAGGTGGTGATAAGCCCAGCCTCCTGTTTCAGCTTAACTCACCTTTACTCCTTCTTGCTGTGGCTGCTCACATCCCCACACCCTGCTGCCTTGTGCTTGCTGAGGTTGATGCTTTCATCTGCAGCCAGTCATGCAAGGATGCTGTTGTAATCCCTGTGCTGTAGTCCTGCAGACTTCTACCGGCAGCAGAGAGCACTGCAAAGACAAAGGCAGAACTTACAAATTCTCTGGCTGTGGCTTCTGGTGCAGAGATATCTGTCCAGCACTTCCGCAGCAAACCTGGCCTTGTCCCTGGGGCCGAGAGCCTTGTGGGAGGCTGCCAAGCCCTTCTCCTTTGGCTGTGCTCTCCCCTCGGGATGCTCATCATTTGCTCAGGCCATACCCTGCAATGTTTCAGAAGAGGAAGGGATAATTACCTCATGGACAGGAAAGCCTCTGTCTTGGGATCTTCTTTCCTCCCTTTTGCTCACAGAGGCTGTGGAGCTCATTAAAGAGCCCAGGGGCTGTGGCACCATGCACACAGCTAACCACATCTCCGTCCCTCCTGCAGCTGGGATGGGGCATGCAGGTGGGCAGCAGCCAGCCTGGGCTTGCAGACAGTAACTGCAGACAGCACAGTTGATGGCTGCTTGGCCACGGGGGCAGCCTGGCCTTTGCTCTCAGGCCACTGCCAGCTGCCTGCAGGAGGGCATTGAAATCGTGTGCCTGGGAGTTCTCTGTTCCCAGAAAATGATGGATGGCCCCAAATGTTTGGAACTCCAGACCCATCTCTTGTGGGACAGGGATGTGCCTGGCTCAGCTGTGTTTGGGTACTGACTCCTTTGTCAGTGACAGCCCAAGAACACCCAAGTGAGCTACAGCCACCTAAGAAAGCTGTTAAAGGGAATGACCTGGTGACATGCTCCAGAGGTCTTTTGGGGCCTGGGGGAACCTGTCCAACAGGTATTCTTGCTGCAGGAGCAACAGCCCAAAGCACACCAGGCAACACAGGGGGAGCCTGCAGACTTGCAGCAGGGAGGAAACAGCAACAAAATAAGCCTGATTATTTTTACTTAGCTGTGAGAGTGAATCAGCCATTGTGCTGATCATTATCTCCTGCATCATACCTGCTGTCTCCAAACAGCTCTGCATCCCAACACTCCTGCAGGCATCCTAGAAAGGAGATGGAATTACTTCTAGCAGAGTTCACGGCTGAACATGGGTCACCACAGCTGAGACAGGCACTCTCTCCACTAGAAGCTTTTTGTTGATGTTGTTGTTTTAAGAGAAAATTGCATATATTAGGCAGGCTTTGAAGTTATTACCTGAGTGTGACAGCTGGAAGACATGAGAAGAACATTACAGTTGGTTTTAAAGACGAGGGAAGTGTTGACCAGCTCAGGTCTATGAAGGAGCTTTGGCACTCAGAAACTTAGAGAAGCTTTAGGGAAACTAAAGCACCAAAGAGATTTAGGTACCTCCCAGTGCTAGAGATACTAAAGCACCGAAGAGATTTAGGTACCTCCCAAAGCACTGCAGCAGCTGAGAGGGTGGTTACAGTCCTCACTAATACCACTTAACACAAGTTCATTAAGACAAGAGAAGGCACCACTTCTGAGACTGACTGGTAAGAATGAGAATAACTGCCACTGCCAGTATCAGCTGCTTGTAAACTCTCCTGGGTAGATGCTCCCTTGCTGGGTTTCCATAGCTCTCGATAACGGAGTACAAATCTCCACTGGGACATCCCAAACAGCAGCAGCAGCTGTAGGTGGCTAACACCTGTGAAGGCTGAGTTTGTATTCTTACAGTATCTCATGGAACCTCTGTGTTATGAGCATGTAGTTGTCTCATTTGATTAAATGCAGTGAGTGTTTGACGGACACAGGCCCTGCCTTTCCAATAATATTGAGGAAAGGTTTTCACACTTATAAAGTACAACCAGCTGGTAGCAAGTTCCCTGTGTTAGCAGGGCCAAGAATTTGCTTTGAGTTTCAGCAGAATGGTGGTAGCCAGTCAGAGCCAGACAGCTTTAAATCATGTAACACAGAATCATAGAATCTCAGAACGGTAAAATTTGGAAGGGACCCTCTGGAGATCATCCAGTCCAACTCCCCCCTGCTAAAGCAGGGTCATCTAGAGCAGCTTGCCCAGGATCCCAATGTCCAGGTGGGGTTGGAAGCTCTCCAGAGAAAGAGACTCCACAACCTCTCTGAGTATCCTGCTCCAGGACTCTGGCACCCTCACAGCAAAGAATTTTCTCCTCATGTTCACATGGAACCTCCACTGCTCTAGTTTGTTCCTGTTGATCCTTCTCCTATCACTGGGCACCACTGAAAAGACTCTGACCCCATCCTCTTGATTCCTGCCCTTCAGACACTGATAAACATTGATCAGATCCCCTCTCAGGCTGCTCTTCTCCAGGCTAAACAGCCCCAGGGCTCTCAGACTTTCCTTGCCAGAGAGATGCTCCAGTTCACTCATGATCTTTGGATTCTCTCCAGCTTCCCTTCTCTTGAACTGGGGAGCCCAGAAATGACCCCAGTGCTCCAGATGAGGCCTGACTAGGGCAGAGGGCACATGCACCAGGGTGCATGGATGTACCAAACTTGTTTCTTTCAAGTCAACCTCACCTGGGTACTTAAGGCTCAGATTTCATTCATTCCCTGTTCTTTGATGTAGGCTTCCTCTCGATTTATACACCCAGTTGCAGGCAAGAAAGGGAGATTTTACCACTGTGTGGGAAAGAATTTTGTCAGGAGCTTCTTTAATTTCCCCACACATGTTAGAATAGTGCACTGCAAAATTGAGAGACACATTGCTGAAAGTTTGAGGGAAAGAAGTAGGAAGAAAATGGAGCAAATCTAGCTTAACGGCTCCTTCAATTTTGAAAATTGCAATTTGACAGCAATCCTGTGGGCTGGGAAATAAACCTCCATGCCTTTGCCTCTACAGTCATTTGATTGATGTCAAATTGCTTAAGATGAAATAAAGAGTAAGATGCAGTCATATTTTTCCAGCTTCTTTCTATAGAATTGGGGTCACAGTATTTGGGATCAAGAAGTTATTTATGACATTTATTTTCGACCACAGCTCACCCTTTAGCCTCTCCAGATCTTGGGGTTTACCATGAAGGTGCACCCTTTTAGTCAGGACTTTGCAGCACCATGGTTTCTCAGACAGAACATGTACACTTCTGAAACATGAGTCCATCATTTTCTAGACTTCATCCTTCAGTCCCTATGGATTCTGGTGCTGACCCTACAAAACCCTCTAAATGAAGACGTTTTGAAGCAGGTAGGTGTTCTCAGTGGCTTCAGAGGGCATCAATGCAATATACTCAGATACATGAATATCTGTCTTCAGATCAGAAAAGGTTCTTCCATGGCTGTCTCTTACCAAGATGCTCTTGCTGTTGCCAGGATAAGCAGGGCAAGCCTTCCCAACTGACTGCAAAGGAAAATCTCTCCCAAAGAGAGAGGGCAAGGTGAGAAGACACGAGACCTTGGCAGCCAGCAGCACTCTTTCTGCTGTTCCCTCCCCAGCCCCCTGTTAGGTGATTAGGGTTTCCACCACACAACACCTATGTCATTTCATTTCCTCCTGCAAGGTGAGTGCACAGAGCAGCTGTGCCTTGCACACATGGCCAAGAGCACTGCGTTGCAAAGGTGCTGGGAAGTTCCAGCAATGCTGGGGCTGGCTGCTGTGCAGTAATTTCAGGCTACAGCTTTCACAGGGCTTTGTAGAAGAAATTCCTGCCAGTAGCACCATTGCTGATGGAGACTGAGCTGCAGAAGGTAAGGCCACTTGCCTAAAGCCCACCTGCAAACCAGCTACACCCAGAACCCAGGTTCCGCACAGTGCCAGGCATCACGAGCTGTGAGCCAAATCTGAAGCCACAGCAGGGGAAGAAAACCAATTAGCAGGGAGGCTGTGACCAACAGCCCTCACCCTTCAGAGAAGTTCCTTGCACAAAGAGCTGTTATTTTACAGTACTTCAAAAGCTGGGAACAGGGGAGCCTGGGAGGGAGACTTCCTCATTTAGACTAAAACCAAACCTTGCTTTTGGATAGTAGGTGAGATAAATCCACCCCCAGATTTTCTATAAGAGTTGGACAAGCAAATGTTTCTTTAAATGGCAATTCAGCTCTCAGTGCAGAGCTCATCCTCAAGCAATTTTATTCTCAGATGCTATCCCATTCATAATTCTCACAGCGTTTGGAGTTTAAAAAAGAAAGGAGCAGACAAGAATCACCTTATCAGAGTCACAGGAAGAAAAGGACACTGACAAAAGAGAGGAAATGCAGAGTAATTAAAATGACTGTTGGTTTTATTTTCACTGGAGTTAAATGCTGCATTATTATCATTATTATTATTAACTTTATGTATCCTACAGCTTTTCACTCATTCCAGTACCCCTAAATATTATTCCAATGTAACAAATTTAAGAAAGAGCAGCCAGCCAGAATTCAAAAGAGAAATCTTCCTCCTCCCCTAGCCCAGCATTTAATATTACAACAAGCCTAAACCCAAATTTAATTAGTCACCAGAGTGGGGAAGGGAGGGGGGAACTTTATAAAGATAATGACTGTGATATAAAGAACAACTAACAAGACAATTCTGCACTGGATATTATCCAGGGGAAAAAAACATTAAACCTGTGTTGCTGCTTCAATACCATCTACTACTAGGAGCTGGCAGAAAAACATCTATTCAGTCCCAAAGGACATCAAAACATGAATAAGGAATTAAAAAAAAAAAAAACTCAGGCCTTTCCAAAATGGTGCTAATGCTCCACTGAAACTTAATTTTATAATTTACTGGCAGTCAAGATGGCAGGAAATAAAATAATTTGCTATATATTCTGCACAACAAACCCCCTGCTTTTCCTGGGAAGGGTAATTATCCCTCAGAAAAAAAAAAAAAAAAAAAGGAAAGAAAAAGAAAAAAGAAAAAAAATCCGACATCTCATATTAAGCTAAAGTCTCATCAAGAAGAGAAAGAGTGCCTCATTACATGTAATTACCAGGGAATTAGAAACATCATTTAACTAAATGAGCGAATAATGCTCAGGATATTGAAGAAACTTGCCTGCACTTCTGCAGAGCACTCTAAGTCCCATTACAAAAATTGCACCTCTTTAATGGAATAATTTTAGGCCTTGTCTGCCTTGCTTTAAAAATAAAGAGCCTCAGAGAGGCAGAAAGAGGCTGAAACTACCATAAACAACTGTTGAAAAGAGCTGCAGAGTAGGAGCAGTCTCTACTGGATACCATGATTTAAAATGACTCATAATCTAACATAATCATGAAAATTAAACCTGAGGACTTGGGTGGGAGGATGGGAGATGGGGGGGGGGGGGGGGGGGAAGGAATTACTCTTTTTAATTGTACTTACTCAAGACTACAATGTCTTTATAATTATACATTATAGATAATGGGGGAAAGATTCTGGGTTAAAGGTAAATCTTACAGAAAGGGATGAAAGGTTGCTGCATTACAAGCCAGTCTGAAAGAAAAACAAACCCATACCTGCTGCTGGATCCTTGCTGTCCTGCCATGCAGTTGGCTTTTCCCAACAGCAGAGAGTTACTGGGGGAATTAACAGTGGATGTGATGATGCCTTCCATGCAGTTGGCTATTCCCAACAGGAGAGAGTTACTGGGGGAATTAATAATAGCTGTGATGATGCCTTCCATGCAGTTGGCTTTTCCTAACAGGAGAGAGTTACTGGGGAATTAATAATGGCTGTGATGATGCCTTCCATGCAAATGACATAAACCTTATTGCAGCAATATCCTATCTCCCAGAAAGGTGATTCTGATGCTGGAGTAACAGATAGGGTCTGGACAGCATCATTTGCCACCATTTTGACACAGAGCTTGATCCTCTGCCAGGAGAAACAAGGTTTTTCTCACTGCTTTTAGCCAGAGGAATTGTCTCCAAGCCTTGTAACAAGTCACTAAATTGAAAACACCTCCCTTGAGCTCAGAAGGTTTGGAATTCTGGTTCCAGGAGGAACCAAGTAACTGAAGTGACATGCTAACAAAGTCCCACCAAAAGGTCTGGAAGCGGATGCACAGGGAAAGCATCCCTGTTTGGTTTGAATTAAGTGTCCTTAGAGGAATGAAAAGTGCAGAAAGGTAGAAGAAGAAAGAAGGGGATGCAGCTAATACATCACCTGACTCGGGTACGCTTCCTCCATTACCATCAGCTCTCATTTCCTTCTCACCACAAAAAATTCCCCCTCACCATAGAGATGGGAGGCAAATAAGGGTGGGTTTGCCTTTCCTGTAAACAGCTCCACAGCAGAACAAGTTGTTAGCATAACAAATACTGAGATCATGTGAAGAAAAGGGAACTACAGCCCCAAAGGGTTCAATCTGGACATCTCTGTTGAGTAAAAGAGGGCAGAAAAAAAAAAAAAAAACCAAAAAGGAATTTTGCTGCTTTTGAGATCTTGACCGTTTCAGGTGGCTCACACAGGCTTGGTCTGCAATCAGAACAGAAAAAAAAAGAACAAAGTTTGTACGGGGGGGGTTGTCTTAGTTTGGGATTTTGATGGTGATTTAGAAGCCAGTCCAGAAGCAGGATGTGAAAACATTAAGGTTTTATTCGCTGTGTCAGTACTTGTGAGCTATATCTGAATTATTTCTGAGGGTAGGAACAGAGCCCCAGTGAAACATTACACATTTAAACAAAAAAGCCCCAGTGACACAGTGAGGGAGGGTAAACAGAATTATTTGGAAATGTCCAGAATGTGAAAGAAATAAGATAACCACCAGCCAGGGGAGGAGGAACTGGTTAATAAGCAGCATGCATTTGGTGCTGAAACAAAAGCCTGAATGGGACCCAGTGCCTTTGGTGCAGTGTAGCTTGTAGCAAACTCCTGCTGCTGCAAGAGCCATACGAGAGGTGCTGACCAACATCCTCCCACCTTGGGTAAGCCCTGGCACAAAGAACCCACACACCTGAGATGGGCACCATTGTCTTATTCTGCCTCTGAGAGACGACATGATCACAAAGCTGCTGCTGCTTTTGGAGTAGGAGTCATAAGCAGGCTCCTCAGGTGCCTCTCAAAACACCAGCACCTGAAATTTCCATTGCTCCTTAAGTGTCACAAAGAACAAAGCCATGGCAAGCGCAGCCCTGAAGCACCAGGGCTGTTTGACACCTCAGTGTTATGCTCACCCATGGGAGCAAAGAGTGGGTTGCATCCTTTTGAACCTACCTGCTGGAGCTACAGCCTGCAGTGGGGGAATGCTGGTACTGCCCAAGGCTCCACAGCCTCAGCTGCTGTCCACACCTCCTTTTTGTCCTCCCTTTGGGCACTTCCCACCAACTGCCAAAGCAGGTTTGATCCTGTGCTGGGTGACGAAGATACTGTGCATCAGGGACTCCTCAGTGAAAGGCATTGTTCTTACAAAGTAATTGAGAAGGGTACTGGAAGGGTCTTAACCTTAATTGATTTTTTTTTTTATTCCAGTTTCCTAAGGAAATGAGGCTCCTGCAATGAAATTGTCTGTCTGTCTGCCTCTCCCCTTCTCCTCTCATCCCTCTAATAACTTTGGAACTGATGGACCAATTACAGCTGACTTGACAGAAGAAGGAGGTCTCAAAGATATCAAATTTCTGTATCCCTCATGAAAGCAGGCAGCCAAGCAGAGGAGACAGCCTTTAATAATGTGCCCAGGAAAGAAGGAAGGGCCAAGAAATCTACCTGGGAAAAGTTTCCTTCTGATTGTGGAAGAGTTTAATTCTGAACTTCATTTCTCAGATGTCTGAAGAGGAGATCGAGAAAGAAATATGACTTTGATTTGCATTTGCATCCTCCATACTGATTTCCACATCCATCAAAAAAAAAATACACATATATAAAATTCCAAAAATGTCTTTCCCACCCCATCTTTAGAAATCTCAATTCCAAGCCCATTATCTGCCTAATTAAATGTTGGATGTAAAACTGTTAGAGCCATCTTGGGGGAGGCTGCATGCTTTAATCGCAATTACACGCTGCATATTTCATGATATATATCTTGTGCCTGTAATTAGGAATAAAAAATGTGATCCCAAAAAGATGTTTAATAATTTAAACCCTGAGGGTTTGATTAAAAGCAGTTGAGGATTGCATATGACAGCAACTCTATTATAACCAGGGGGGAAATGCAAGGATTTAAGCAGTTCTTTTCTTTTCCAATCCAAGAACTATCACTTTAAAAACAAAGGCATTAAACAGGAGGGGATAGATACATTTTCCCAGCATTTTATTTATGATATAGCATTGAGGCTTCTGCACAAACTGCCAGATGTTTCCTTTGAAAAGTTTTTCTACAGCTATTTCTCACAATGTTTCCCTCCAAAATCTCATTAGCAGAAATTCCTGTACCAGAGTAGACAGGAGCAGAGCACTTATCTCACTCCTCAGGCACAATCACCTTCCAGTCATCTTCTGCTTGCAGGCCACTACATAAAGCCTTCATGTGAAGAACCAAAATCATCTCAACAAATAAAAAATAATAATTTTATATATATATATATATATATATATATAAGAAAAAAAGCCAAAGTCATGTTCTCAAAACATGAAATTTACAAGGCCAGGAGATATTTTTATTACCTTCTTCCAGCCTGCCTAACCTGCAAATGCTGCAGAGGGTGGTTTGGATTGTCAGCAGCAAGCAAATAGTAAGAAATAGGCTTGGTGCTGTGACAGTTCTGGGAGCAGGGAGGCATCTCCCCCTCAGAAATACCCCACATTTGGTCCTGGGGAAAATGTACCTGCAGCTTCTCAGCAGCTTTGCAGTAGCAGACAAGCATCCAACAGTGCAGCTACACAGCTGGCACTGCAGCAGCTGCAGCCATCCACAGCCCAGCAGAAAACGCTTGTGTGGGACAAGGAAATTGAGCCTGCAGTAAGAGGCATCAGAAACTGAGGGCCTGGAATGTGGTAAATAAAATGTAAATTTATATGTTCTCTTCTGTCTGCTGCACAGGCTGCAGGAGTGTGATTCTTTTCTTTCAGGCTTTCCAAAGCAGATCACAAATTCCCTATTTAATAATTCTTAGCAGTCTTTGATTTCCAGATCCTGAATTACACATTTTTTTCTCTGCCTGAATAATGCTACATAGAAGCACGGTGACACATTTTATTAGTACTTTTAAAAGCACAACATGTGACACTGCTTGCACTTTCTGCTGTCACTCTGTTACACCTGTCCCTCACTAAAGCAGTAAATAAAGCCACTCTCTGTATTCTTTCGGCATCTCCTCATGCCTCTTAGCAGTGCTGTGTACCAACACAGCAGCGTAAACTGCATCAGCATGGAAGAAACATTTACACTGAAGAAGAGGCACCTAAGGATCTGAACTCTCCTTTAACATTTTGCTCTCATTTACCTTCACACAGAAGCACTGCTCCTTTGATTGACCAAAAAATTACATCAGAGGAATAAAAAGGATTAATTCAAATAACTCCCCACAGTGAGTCTAGAGCAGAGGCAAAAAACTAAACCAATTAAGTGAGTGAGGAACCAAGGAATCTGCTCAAGTCCTGCTTTGCTCTCTGACAAGGAAATTCACTTCCTTATTCTATGCCTCTGTTGACATCTGTGGAATGAGAGTATTTCTTCCCCCTCAATCTTTGGCTGCATTATCTATTTAAGGAGCAAATTCTAAAGCCAGAATCATTTCTTACAACGCATCTGCACAGGGCTGAGAGTAAGGCAATTGTCTTTGTTGCATTGCTGTCACTGCAGAGCAGCAGTGGTTTGCAGCAAACAAAAGCAGGGAAGAGCAATCCTTGCTTAGCTTAATCAAATTATAAGGAACTCTCTGGCAGAAGTGAATAAATTACTGCACTTGATGCTACCTTGTACTGTTTTTACCAAAATACAGTGGGCTTCTGTAAGTGGGGAACTGATTACAATACACAACTTCATGCCACATTGGTACAAGAGATGTTTAGTGCCAGCTGACAGCGAAGGCAGCTGCAAGTTTAAACTGCAATTATTTGGAGAGTGGTGTAAGGAAAATATTTATACAGCAAATAAGACTCAGATACTGTGCTTTATTAACCTTAGACAAATTCAGAACTGCGTACAAAATGGATACATACACTGAATTTTAGAAGTATGATGGCCTTGTTTCAGGGGACAGTTGTGCAGAGCTCTCTCCCCAGTGGAGCTCCCCAGCTCTGGTGTGCCAGGTCACACCAACAGGGTAGGCTGAGCTGAAACGAGTCTGTCTGTTAACAGTGGTGTGGGCCACAAAGAGAAAAAAAAAGTCTAAGAATTTACAAGTTTTAAATAAATAGGGATCCCTGCCTTTGTCACAAAGAATACTGGCTTGCTGTAACAGGAGCAATGCCAGGGGAGTGAATGATCAGAGGCAAAATCTAGCAGTGTAACAACCACAGGTGCAATCAGCACTGGCTGATAAACTTGGAACCAGCTAAACCCACACCACTCCTGGCAGATGTTCACCTACCTTGGGCTTGAGAAATTCCACAGATGGAGATCCTGCAGCTTCTCCAGGCAACTTACTCCTGGGCTTAACCATCCTTACACTTGGAAAGTTTTTCCTAATGTCCAACGCTAATTTCCACTGCAATTTAAGATCATTATGCCTCCTCCCAGTCCCAGTGGAGTGAAGAACAGTTTATTCCCTTCCACTTTGCAGGTAATCACAGGAGACACTGAAGACCTATTATATCCCCTCTGTTGCCATCATGCTTTAGCACATGCACATCTTTTCATGCTATAGGATAATGCATGATATAGTCAAAAAGCACCACACATACAGCCCTAGGAATTAAGACAGTTCAGAGGCAGTGCATTTAGCAGATTAGTTATAAGAGTATCTGGGCGAGTCCCATATTTGACTTTTCATGTCTCAATCCTACACATCTAAATGTATTACCAAGTATCACTTCAATACTATTGTGAACAAAGAAGCCTGACACATTTCAGAGCAAATGCCACCTGGCTGGAGGACTACAAGTTAGATCAGTTGCATATTGAGTAAAAAATTACTAGCGTTGTGGTTATGATTATACTAAACAACATAAAAGCAGCTAATGGTGTAATCAGCAGAACAGATGTCTGCTAGTCAAAAGAAATGGGTTCTCCTCCAGACCACTAATACCAATCACTGATGGTGGATATGTCATTTAGGCCAACATTTGCAAGAATACCCAAGAGCAGAAACACCCAGCTCTCACTCAACAGACACCCCAGCTGCATGACTGCTAAGCTTAAGGACTACATTACTCCAGCTACCAAAAATCCTTCATTTTCAAGGCAGTAAAAACTACTGGGCACAAAAGTGTGAGGCAGTGAGGGAAGGTGGAACTAGCAATACCTACACAGCTTTGTAAGGGCCATTCTCAACAGCATCACTTCAGGCTTTGTACTCGGAGCTCAGAATTCAGCTTTGTGAGCTGAGAGCAGGGGCTGCTTTTGCTTGGGAAAACATCTATCTAAGAGGACACTTTTATTTTTAATATATACTTATTATAATTGCAGCAGCAGCACAAACCACCACAGCAGAGATGCAGCAATGCTCCAGACCTGTATGCAGTAACTATACTCTGATTATCTTGCAGTACTGGCCAGCAGAAAAAACGTCCACTTAGCAGCATGCTTTTGTAACATTCAGGGCAGATGCCACTTGGCTTCTCATACCACAGCCTTACAAGGCTCTTGTGAGAGACAACCTGGGATATTTTTTCCTGCAAGCAGTCAGTGGTGATTGATGACTCTATTAGAATGATGGCTATGACTCTATGTGTTCTGTATGGCCCTCAACACCCTCCAGAAAGCACTGACTTAAGGAGCTTGCTTAGATCTCAATTCCTCTGCTCACCAGGCAGTACATCCTCTTTGTTCAGCTGCTTCTTAGAGAGGTCAGAAACAGCTCCTTCCACCATTTCACTGCCTTAGGAACCTCTGCCTTCAGCTGTGTTTCTAGAAGAGAGCTAATAAAAGGGAAATTAATTCTGTAAAAGAAATACCGATATGCCAACTGCACGGATTTGTGGCCAACATATGGGCAAGCTGCAGCCCTGAGCAGCTAACACTTCTCTTCCCTGCTGTCACACCTGGCTGTCTCCATTTCCTACAGAGGGTTTCAGGCATTTAGGTAACACTGACACATCACAAGGAATTTCCTGCCAGCTTTAAACCAAACTAGAACATCAAACCCCCTTCCTGCTGCATATCTTGGGCTACCTTTGCACATCTCAGTACATCATTTCCCCCCCACCCCGATCCTTACCAAGGAAAAGCCGCAGGAGTGGCATCGTTTCCACTTTGTGCCTACTTGGTTAACCAAACTATTTGCAGTTTCCCCAATTCCTTCTTTGTTCCCCTCCATGTTTTCTTATTTCACTTTGCATCCTCCAGTTCTACCCCTGTTGAGTCTCCACTCCATCCTCTATTTCACAGGTTCCTTTCTCCACATCCCCACCTTTTCACTGGTCCCAGCCTATTTCTGCCTTCCCACATCACTTATTTGGACCCACTGTCACTTCAGCTCCCTATTCTCCAGAAGCAAGGTCACTGTTATGCTTTCAGGTAGCAACAATTTCTCTGTGGACTCAGCCCTGTATTTTGCAGTATTATACTCCCTCAGTAGAATAACAGATACTGTGCATGTCTGCTCTGCAGACTATATGGATTTAAATCAGCACATACACTGTGTCATGGGATCCTGCCACACTTGGCAGGATTCTTAACACAAACTCTGCTGTTCCAGCCTACAGCTATCCCCCAGACTAAGGATTTTATTTACTACTTCTTTGTCAACCTTGCAGAAACCTTTACTTCCCATGGTTAGGCCCCAGATCCTATTTATTGACTCATTCCTCAAACAAAAGATACCAAAACCAACTCAAAATATCAAGGCGCCACCACTTCCTAAGTGACATCAACAATTTAACCCTTGCCCCAAATCAGTCACATACCCTCAATGTCAAAAGTGTCAATTAAAATTAGAGGGGATGGTGTACATCTACCAGAAGAGAGGCTGGATGCCACTGGAGTGAGGACATCGTTCACGTTTAACTCAGGAAGATCTTTATTCTTCTCAAACCTAGCAAAACCAGTTTATATTATCAAAGAATCCACATCTAGCTCATGGCAAACTATAAAATGCCCCAGGTAGAACTCATTTGCTGTGTCTGTCTGGTAACAGCCCTACAGTTTGTCAACTTTCCACACACAGTGCCCAGCTTCCCCTCCACCACCACCATCTTTGGAACGATCAGTTACTCCTCCTGTTGTCACCAAGTTTGGTGTTTAAGAGGTAGTAAAGTACTCTTGCTAGCTACACAGGCACTGATAACTCTAACAAGAAGTTGGAAGTGTGAATTCAATCAGCACTCCAAAATAGCCACACTTGAATCATCTTTGGTAGGCTTCACAGTTTGGTTCTTTCTTTTACTCCTCCCCACAAAGTAAGTACTTCAGTAATGAGTACTCCTCAAATGCCTGATAGAAGCTACTGTGGCAGTTTAGGCTGGGTGCCCCCTGCCACTGCTACATGAGATACACCTCTGGTGTCCTGAGTGCCCGCCCAATAGGGGTAGACACAGGAAACGGCGTATTTCTACCCATAAATCCTGTGCCCTATAAAGCCATCGGCAGAATCATCCTCTTCCTCACCTCTCTGCTCCCATGGGAGATGTCCTCTCTTATCGGGTAATGCCAGGGGAGTATCTCAGGCCTCTTAGGCCTGTCTAGGCCTAATGCCAGGAGGAGAATGGAGGAGGGGGGGGGCAGTCTCAGACCTGGCCAGCCTGAGACTTGCCTAGCAGCAGCAGGTGGGGCGGGGGGGGGGGGGGAAGGAAGAACCCTGAGGGATTGGGTAGACCCTCAGGTGGGAGGAGGGAAGGATTGGGAAACCTCTGGGTACTATGTAGGGGACTCTGTATGTTTTGGGATGTTCTTTGCCACTATGCTGTGTGTTTTTTTTTTTTTTTCTGTAGTTTCACCAATTGCTTTTCCATTTAAACTTTTCCATCACTCTCCAATCCGTTTGCGTGTGTCATTCTTTTGTCCCTTTTGGGGCAAGAGATGTTCTGGCTGGCCTCAAACCAGCACAGCTACCTTCTGTCAGTCTGTTCTGCAAGCACAGCTGGATAGGACAGCTCTCACTGGTGGCATCAAGCAGCCAGTCAGGAATGTGCAACACTGGATCTATTCTGGTCAGCAGATTTGTAGGTTTAGTCCCTTGCTCAGATCTGCATTCCTGCTTATAGACAACACACAGTGTCTAACTTGCTTTTCCAAAACTACTCTAAGAAATGTTTCATTTGTCCAAGTCCAAGCATCTTCTCACACCTACCCACATGCCAAAACCCTCAAGAGGCTGATACAACATTTAGTTAGAGATTAGACTTCTCACCAACTGGCACTAAGGTAGACAACACACTCAGAGAAACAATGTCTTCATGGAGTTATGTGGCCTAAATGACCTGAGAGAACTCCACTTTTCTACCTGCCATGAACTCTGGGTTACCAGGTCACAGCTACTGACTTGGAACAAATCACTCAGCTGTAGGCTAGAACTCTACATCTGTTCCCCTGTACCCTTCATTCTTCTCAGGCATCTATAATTTTAGGTTTTTATGCAGTATATGAAAGAAAGTACCATGCATTCAGGTTCTTCCCTCCAGAAAGAGTTCATGGTTCTTCAGTAGCAAGCAGGTCACTGAGATAAGTAAGCCTACCAAACAACTTTAGACTTGTGAAAGCACTGCCTGGAGAGCCAACAGCCCTAGGCAACATGGAAATTGCCACTTCATTTCATTGGAAAAGGCAAAAAGTTCAGAAGTTTTCCATCAGGAAGATCTAGAACTCAAGAATTCTTGCAACTTAAAGGTTTGGTCTTCATGTTCATTTCACAAACAGTAAAGCTGGCTACACAAAGTGTTTTTAACAAAAACTATGAAAATTTATTGAGCAATTAAGAGACTGCTGGAAGGTTTCATCATTAGATACTAACAAAATGTGCTAAGCTTGTATGAAGTTATAGTTTAGTTCAGTAGGCAAATTAACCTAACAGCTACAGACAGCAGATAAAGAAAACAGTTCTGCTAACATTATAAACAGGCAAGCACTGACAGATTACAACAAACAAGTATTTCTTAGTTAGCAAGCAGCATCAGTACAAAGATTGTTCTTCTCACTTCTGTTGTTTTCATTTAGACTTGTCAGGAGCAGGCAGACAGCTCTTGTAGAGAAGTATCACCAGAAGTCTAAGTAGACCTGAAATAAATAGACAGTATTTCAGCAAACAATATTTGGAGTAATCATAAGCAGGTAAAACATCCAACATTCATCCATAAAAGCAGAAATATACAAAGACAGCTTTCACTTGTTCCAAGATAAAATATTTAATCATTTAATGATCAAAAAGCTGATCCTACCAAGGTTTTTTTTTTCCTCATATGGCACCACCTTGATGCATTTAAAAATGCAGTGGGCAGAAATGCTTAAGTGATCCAAATAAATAAGCAAAAAGATCCTAAAACACAACTGTTAGTCTTCTAAGGAAGTTATTTTTAGAATGAGCCAGAGATGACTCACCCTGCTGTAACATTAAAACCCACACATCACTCTGAGTGCCCCAAGGTTGGCACAAGCAACTTGTAAATGTCAGAAGAGCATATAAACCTTGTTAATGTTTTCAGAAATTCATTTAAAGATAGAAACAGGTCCAAAAAGATGCCTGTCTAAATGCATTGCAATTACGTTACAATTATTTTCCAAATACACAGATATGCTCTGTCTTTTCTCAGCTCATTACTGACTCAAACAATTTGCCCTTCTGGGATCAATTGTTTGCTAATAAATAATTGTTTGCAGTCACAAAATGATATTAAGGAGTATTCTTATTAGTTTTCCTTCTACAGCCTAATAAGATTCAAAACTAGCTGATTCCCAAGAGTCTAACCTTAACCTTGCTGTGTTTAACAGCCCAGGAAATGATGAACCATCTGTTTCAGACAATAATGGAGGGCCAAGAGGAAATATTGTTTAATTGTAGATTAACCTCCTCATAAGGCAGAAAGAAGCATCTACACAATTAGCAATCATAACTAGCAATGAACAAAAATAACTGAAAGCAGCTCTTACTATAACAGGACCATAAGCAGCAAGTAGTCCTTTATCACTTTTTTTGTGTTTTTAAGCAACCCTCCATGTACGTAGCAAGCATAGCCTGATTTTTAAAAATAAATTTGAATTCCAAAATTTGGATTTGTATTTACTGGAGGAAGCCCAGAAATAAACACTGAAATAGTTCTGCTTTAGTTTTTCCATGAGTATCAAAACTGATTCAAAACCCAGGATCTCCAAGTCAGAGATGGTCTGTTGTATTTATTCTTCTGTAACTTCCACCTCACATCTTCACAACAATAAAATGGCTGCTCTGAAAGCAACAGACAAGTCACTTAAGGGGTGGGGGGAAAGATCTTGAGATTTTAAACTCAAGAGCTTTGATCATTGCTGTGTCTATTTACACAGCCTCTTAGGTACGAAATAATGAAGATAACCAGGTAAAGTGTGAGGTGGTTTGAGAACTAAGGAGGAAAAAAGCAATGCCAAAGCAGAGGAATTTGGAAATAAAAACAGCTGCTCCTGTGCTGGCATAATGAAGAGCAGTGCAATTCTGCACTGTGACAGCAATTTTTCTATGGAACACTCACGCCAAAGTGAGCTTAACAGAAATCTTTTACCTCCATCAATCAGTGTGCCCCGCTCTGACAGCAGCAATGACGGAAGAGTGTGTTATCAGAGGGCTGCAGCAAGCTCCAATACATGGGAGCTGAGAAAGCTTTTCCTTGGTTCTCCCCAGCCTTCCCAGAACAGTGTCTAGATTCCCTCCTGTCTGTGACAGCTGGGTGCACGCCCCACATGTACAGATTATTTCCAAGTTTTAAATACCCAGATGTAGGAACATTCACTCAAATAAATTATTATCGAATCCTTCACTTAATTCTTGAAGCAACAAGCTAGCAAGAACTCCACAGCTCCCAATAATAGCACCTATTCAAAAAGGATAGGAGTTTGACATTCTTCTCCTACTAAACAACTAGGCACAATTTTATCCATCAGCCGTCTATCAACCTACGGATATTGAAAGCTTGGGGGAACAAGATAAAATCAAAACCAAGCCTACTGTCAAGCTGCACTATCTGCTGCCATCAATAATGCTATTCAAGAATTTAGGAAAATTAATAAATCTTGGGATGAATGCTCAGAAAGTCTCCAATACAGGTGAAGCATACTCACTTGGGTTTTGTTTCTGCATCTGTCACTTGGCGAATATAGATACCATCTTCAGGATGCTCAATGTCATCCATCTCATACATATATGAAGAAGCTATGGCCAGGGTAGTGCCATCATTGCTGAAGGCAAGGGACGCTATGCTTGTGGGATACCGATGAAACTGGCACAGCCGCTTCTTGTTGAAGGGATCCCAGATGTTTACAAACCCATCAGAACCTCCTGCAAATCAATTTTTAACAACCGCTTGTAAATTACACTTGGGGAAAGGGGAAAGACTGAAAAGATACAGCAAAGGGGGGGAAAAAAAGCGAAGAGAAAAACTCCCTGGAATTCCTTTGTTAGGAAAGACATGGAATTCCTTTGTCAGTAAAAACAGTTACACACAGCTGCATAAATCAGTCAGGAGCACAACAAACATTTCCCAGAATCCCTGTTGAAGCAATTACCTCCCAGTATATCAAACAATTTAGTAAGAAACATTACTGAAATGCTTAAAGAGTGAGGGCATACGAATGAAAGGCTGACCCGTTTGAAACCGGAACTAAAGGAACTGATGCGTTACAAAACAACCCAGTCTCTACCTGTAGCAAAGGTGTTGTGGACGTTGTGGAAAGAAATGGCATTGACTGGATAAATCTGCTCAATGTTGTTCTCCTTCAAGCGGTGACATTTGAAAGCATATTTCTTCTTTTGGATTTCTGGACTTGGATCCAAGTATTCCACTGCAACACGACCTTCAATTGAACTTAAAACGTAACCCTACCAGAAATAAAAAAAGTGGAAATAAGCATTTTAGAAGTTTACAACTGGAGAATAGATTGCAGTACAATTTATTTTACACCCTTCTCAATTCAAATAGATTAAATGTAAAGAGTCTTAAATTGTGCACAGCCAGGAATTGTTACCACACATCCACAGCATCAATAGAAACTGCTTCAAAGAAAAAAGCAATGCAGAAAACAACTTTGATATCCTCATTGCACCAGGGTTTTAAGCTCAGAGTAAGACTTTTAAGTACCTCTGTGCAGGTTCCAACACAACATTATTTTTTACCTTTCCCCAAATCAACTTAAGAATCCCTTGCATTTGCCCACCTATCCCCTGAGGACTGAATATCTGAAATATTAGAGCTGCTCAGGGGACTATTTATTTTCAGAATTGCATTATGGGAAAATTAGTTCAGAGCTTTACACCAGCAACTAAACACTCAAGGTGAAGTAGTATTTTCAGAGAAACTTGATTATAAGTGCTGTCCACTTATCCAGTTAATTACAGTCCTGACTGAGAGCAACCTGAGATGCTTTTATTATAACTTCTGAGTTAAGCTCATAATAGATCTTTTCAGAACTGGGACTGTAATGCTACCTAAGCTCTAGCAAAGCTCGTTAAAATTCATCATACAGTACAACCTGGAAGAGCAGCTTGTTTTACTATAACTAAAAACTGAAAATGGACAAAGTGTTCATGTCAGTTCAAGAACAAGCAAGGAGGTCTGGCAATTCCTGTACTATCACTATGGACAGGGGAAAATTCCCTTCCAAATTACTTTGTCAGAAGCAGCTAATCTCTTTGCTTCAGCTCAGCAAGAGAAACACCACCGATACAGCATGTTAAGCTACATGGAATAGCTGCATGATCATCTAAATTGTACAATTCCCCCTAGATAACGGGCCATGGATTCTTGAATGCACCACACAGAGTCAGTTGGGGGGGAAAAAAAAAAAAACAAAAAAAAAACAGGAAAGAAAAATATATAAATGACATTCACATACTTTTAATCCTGCCCCTGCTCACAGCCTACTGAAGAAGCCAGGGCTACAATGTAAAAAGGCCGCTCAGCAACCACCAGTTCTTTCTCTCTTCCACTGCAACTTCGTGTAGGGTTTGGCTATTTTTTTTTTTTTTTTTACTGTTTTACAATTACACATCAGTACTGTGATGTGTTCAACAGTTTATTTTTAAAAAGGAGACAAAACTGAGATATAATATAATATGATGGTAAATCAGTGGCAAACATTCCTAGGCTGCACTGGAACAAGAAGCCTAGGAAGAAACCTTTTTACCCCCTCACAGAGTTTAATTACAGAACTTGGAAGACCAGAAAATTTTTAGATTAAATATGGAGAAAAATCTGACAAATACCCCCTGATTTTTGTTAAAGAATATTCAGCAGAAATGCAATTACTGAGATGGTTCCCTAACCTGTTTGTTGGGGAAGGCTCTGATGCAGCGGGTCTGGTACTTCAGGCTGGATTCTCTTCGTTGCTGAACGTAACCCATGTTCCGCAGATCCCACACCAGCACTCTCCGACCTGCTGTCCCCACAATCAGCCTATCTCCAGACACAGAAAGCGTGTAGACCTTTAAAACAAAATAAATTGCAGTATTTAATACTTATTGCCTGGATATCCATGGTTCTTTGTACAAAACCAACCACCAGCAACACACAACAAAACAAGTGACCCCTACAATCAAGTCCATAGCTATAGAATTCCCTTTGGCTTGAAATTCCAGCTCAAATTTAGGGTAAAGAGCAGCAGTGTGCAGCTAGCTAGTGATAAGACATTCATGTAGCATTTCAAAAGCTCACCCTTAATTCTGTATCCAAGCACACAGCTGAAAAGAAACCACAACAAACACACACACCACAAAAACCATCAAGCCTGACGCAGCTCCACACTACACAGAAGTAACCTGGTCAAGTAAAATTTATTCATGCACATGTGCAATTCTAAATTTCAGGCACTTTTGTTGAGTTAGTCCCCAGATCTCAGTGATACCTAGATCACCTTCTACACACGAGATCTCTTCCTTTTGCTGGTATTACCCCTGTTCTAAATGCTATACCTGTGCCCAAGTATCTATGTATTGTTTCAAAGGGAAATCAGTACCATCCAAGCTTTCCTCAAATTATTTCAAGCAGTACATTTATTGGATGTTTCAAGGCAAGAGGAAAACAGACACAAAGAGATGTGGGAAAAAAAAGTGTGGATATTGGAATGCATCTTTGCCTGGTATGCACACCTTGCATTCCCCATTATCAACCCATGACCCTGCAGATTAAGCCTACAACATCACACCATGCATTTTCTCCTTGGATTCCCTCTCTCTGCTAATTGTGTGGTTTTCTTCTGAAACAGAATACTTGCAAATTGAGCTTCAAGTTAATAAAGGGAAATTAGCTGTCAAAAAAAAAAAAATCACTTAACAAAACTGTAGTTTGTATATAACTAAGGGAATTGAAGAAAGCAACATGCTTCACATCATTAAATAAAATACCATGGTTTGGAATTTCGACTCTACTCCAAAAATCCTTCTTTACCGTATTTCTCATTAAAATACTCGGCATATAAATTGTCCTGTTTCCAGAACAGATGCAGCTGGAATGCAGCTGATCTAGAAAGATGTTAAAAGGGGAAAAAAAAAAAAAAAAGGTTCAGTCAAAACCTGTGCTATCAAAGGAATTACAAGTTGTTGATGCACAAGCAAGACAAAACCCAGCTACCTATAGCTGTCCTGTCACCAAGCTGCTAACAGGAGCAAACCACAAGAATGAGCTTTTCAAAAGTGATCTAATACAGCTAAATACATAGGAAACGGATATTGTATATACCTCAGACCAAGAATCACAAGTGTAAGAGATCTGGCATCCTGCCAGAAGGATTCAGTTTACTTTTGCCATGTGCTTGTACTATTTCACTCAAGTACCTTGAGTTTCACTTTCTGGTTCTCTTATAAAGCTCAGACTGCACTGAAATATCAGAGAACTTTTCATTTGCTATAAACATTTCTGGTGAATTTTAATTCAGAAATTTGTTTCAAAATAAGCAGACAGTTCTGTATATGTGTATATATATTTATTCATTTAACTAATCCATCACCCAACGTGAATTCTAGCTCTACAATGTGATTATATAGAACACCCTTCTTAAAGTGGAGGCCTTAAGATGGGAAACATCTTAAATGCTCACATAGCAGTTGCCTAAAATTTCTGATGACCCTACCTGCTTAAGTATAAAAAGGGCAAAGAAAATTTTGAGCCAAGAGTAGTCACACATTTTAACAAGAGGTTTGTAAATCTCCCTTTGTTATTAGTGTAAGAATTGATCCAAAATGATTAATAAACACTACACAACACCTGTTTGTACACATGTATGGAAACAAAGGCATAAAGAACAATAAATACCCTAAATCATCTTTACAAACTGATGTCACACCTGTATTCTTTCCGCAGCACAGAACCATAAATCAGATGAAGCCATTGTCATGTAGTTCAGTAGGTGTACACATTTATCAAAGGCAATATTAAAAAAAGTGACATAATGAACCTGGCTGAACCAATAAGCAGCTTGACTCACTGTGGCTGTCCATTATATGATATTCTGTCAGCAATTTATCACAGCTTTTTACATGGTACATACTACAATAAATCAAAGCTAGGAATAATGCAATTACTTTATGCTGAACAAAGATCTTGCCAGAAGTAAAGTCAGCTATGTTGTAGCAAAAGTAATAGCTATTTAGATGCAATAGGAAAGGTAATGAGGGATCACAATTACGACTTGACAATATGATATGACAGAGCATAATGAAATTTAAGGTACAGGCAGAAAAAAAAAAAAAAAACACTCTTATGTAAAATTATCCAGAACCCAGTCTGCAGTTAGGAGTCTAAGAAAAGAAAATAGCAATTACTATTCTAGTTCTTTCAACAACACCGCTGCAACCAGGATAGAGATCACAACACTACATAGAACAGCTGCAGGCATCACATTTTACCTTTTCTCTTGGTCTCTTGTTAGCACAGAGGATTTTAGTGTTAGGAGACTGACTGAATTTACTAGGCATTAGCACAAAGACTGGTGTTACAATACAAGTTATTCTTTTAATACAAGTGGAAAAAGATCCCACAACATTATTTCAGGCAACATAAATGGCTCCATGCACATCTCTAAATGATCAGACCTATGACTACTAGGGTGTGAGATCTGAAAGTCTTAAAGTTTAAGGATATCAGTAGTGCATACTATCACTAAACCAAGGATTAATAACCACTGCATCAATTTCACATGTCGGTTTTGCTAGGTGTTCCTTCCTCAAGTCTGTTCTAAATGATAAGAATTTGCTCCAGCACAAGTGCTAAGAGTTGAGTTATGCTCTCCTATTGATGAAAGCTTGAAGCCTTCACCTAAAATCACAATATGCTCTGGTATTTTCACAACTTAAAAACCATTAAACTTTCCAAATGCAGCTTTAACAAATATAATCACAAAACATTCCAAATTCAGTTCAGTTTAAGACAGTGTGATCATGTTTAACCAGCCACTGGCTGCGTGATTTACCATATCACCTGGAACACAGCACCAGGTACATACCTTTTCAGGCTGAGAGAAGGTTCCTGCATTGCAGGGAGTCCTGGGATCCCACAGTTTAACTGTTTGATCCCAACTTCCAGTCACCATGACGTTCACTTCTGGACAGTACTCAACACATCTGATAGGAGCATCATGAGCACCCACAAGGTTTTCTGCAAGAAAATACAATATAGGGTAGCTTCACTGGCTCTGCAATCAGAATCTGTTGACTCAAGAACAGAAAAAGGACACTACCTGCAGTATGAACATGCTCTTATCTGACACTCCTGGGGTATGTCCCTTTAAGGACAGTTGTGTCTTCAGAAGTGTAACTTTTGTCAAGATAAGAATTGTTGAATTTAAACTTAGGTTTTCTGAGATTATGGGAAGAGTTTTAGACAGCCACAGAGAGATCTTCAGAGGTACAAAGAAGTGTTTCACTATCAAGCAGCATCAGCACCTCTGATGCAGACACTGATACAGAAAGTGACTTAAGCTTGTATATATTAACATGATGACTGAAGGAATTAAATGTTAATAAAGACATTGATACAAACTGTAACAGAACGTCATCTATAACAGAATGTTGACCTTTACCATAATATCCCTGCACACACAACTTTGTCAGGCCCTGGCTATTGGTAAACACACATGTCTCAGGCTGAAATTTGTTTTTCTTTTTGACACAAACAAAAAAGGTTAGACAAAGTAGCTACATGGTTTGCCCCAGTGAGGTCCTGTTAACTTTTGAGCTATATTTTGTTAGGAAAAAAATGTAGTATAAAGGAAAAGCTTTATATATATTCTGCCATACATGTGAAAGATTGTTCTAAACAGCTCTAAACCACAACCATTTGAAAAGCACACGCTCAGTTCTAGCTCAGTTTATCTAATTCCCCCTAATTTAGACACAGCAGCCCAGGGCAGAGCAGGATTACCATCAGAAATCCAATGCAAGGCATCCTACAAGCACCTACCAAATGCTTCCATGCTTTGAGGTGGTATTTATTAGACAAAGCATACATGTTGCGAACCTCAAATAGTCAGTGTGACAAGTATACAGCTACTTTGTTTCCTTCCATCATCACCTTAAAATAATTAAATAGAAGAAATACACATCTATGAATATTCACTATGGGAAAAGCTTAACTTCTGGCAGGAGGGATTCAACCCTTCTGTCAAAGGTGTTACAGCACAATCTTCAATTATACCATAAGGAATACAGCATTGTTCAGTGTCCAGGTGATCCGCAATGGCTGATAGTAAAGGAGACTGCTGAGCACTAACATGACAACTTACACCAACAGAAAATACTACTGAAAGGAAATATCCTCCATCTCAACAGCTTGAAACGTGTCCCACTCATCCAAAAGTAAAAACCTGAAGCCTAGACCAGTTGAGATCACTCACACACAGAATTCAATCTGCTTACCTTGGTCCGTGTTTAAATCGTGCATTTTCAATTGCTGATCTAATCCTCCACTCCAGGCATGGGTAGGATCCTATAAGGCAAAACATTTCACCTTAGGACACATGTTAGGTTACCCTGACTGCTACACATTTAACCTGCTAGGCTCATAACACAGGACTTGCTTTCAAGAGTTTTGGGGAGATGGGAGGTAAGACGTAAGGGTTGAGAGCCAGTCCAGATTTAAATAGGCAGACGCTAGAAGCTTTACAAATTGTTTAAGTAAAGTACTTTAAGGTATGGCACTTTTTTTATTTAAAGTAAAATTTAAAAGAAATAAAAGTAGTTAGAGGCTATATCAAACCATTTCTATTTCTGCAACAGAAAAACACATAAATCTTATTTTAAAATGATCACCTAACTGAACTGTTCCTTCTAAAACTAGTTTAGAAACCAGAAAGCATTTAAGAAGCTGCCTGCTGATCCACAGGATGGTATCAGATACATGACAAAATGTTCAGTGAAAAGAGCACAAGCAGAATTAGAAACTTAGAATGATCCTTAGAATATTCAGTAACATATCAAAATCCAGTCACTGGAGGACATGCCAGAACATAATTTTTAAAAAAAGGAAAAAAAAGGCCAACTGAAAGCTTCTATTTAAAAAAAAAAACAAGGCAAGACAAAAAATGTGGCACCAATAAACTCAAGCCATTCGTATCTCAAACCCAGCGCATTCAAAATACAGAAACAGAGTACCTGGTAAATGGCTCACTTGGAACAATGCCATGTTTCCAAAACAACCCAGGATGAGAAGGTTAAAAGAAAATAATAATTGGCCATGGGTATCTATTGTGAATAATGATTTCTGGCTATGTACCACCAGTACAGCTCTTTGTAAGAAATGCATACACACAATTTCCCATTCCGTTGCAGAAACAGCACAAACCAGCTCAAATTATCTTTGCCTACCACTTCTACTAGAATTACTTGTGTGCTTGCACTCTTCACAGCAATACCTGTATTTAGCACTGGAACTACACTCATTAAAAGAAGAATAATTGGGAGAAGCTTTTTGGTTTTAATCAAGACTTCAGATAGGATTTCACTATCCCTTTAATGTCAGGGACTGACAATTTCTACTGTGTCTTGAGCACTACACACCTATGAAATAATAAATTTTAAAATTCACTTCACACACTTACATAAAAAGCACAGTCAAGAACAGCTCCTGAATGTTGATATTTAAGCCTCATGGTGTTGGCAGGAACATCATAGAGTCGGACAGTTGTGTCCCAGGATGAAACAAGCAGAAACTGGGATGTATTTGGACTGAACTTTACTGAGGAAATGCCATCGTCTGGGGTTTGATTTAGCTTGAACTCGTTTGACCCTGTCATCTGAAGTAACAGAAACACAGTTTTACTATTAACAAAAACATAACCCTGGCAAGTGAATTAGATAATCCATCTCAGAGGCAACTCAAAAGAGCACTTGAAAAGTTTATCAGCTTCTGCACAGAAAAAGTTCAGAACACTCTCAAATTCCTGACACTAGAAAATTCAAGATCAGGATTACTGTCCAAGACTGCAACAAATTCCTCCCCCTACAGACAGCTTTTAAATTTAAATATCAAATATAACATGGAATAAACAGTAGAAAAAGTTTATTACTATAATCATCTCTAAGCTTATATATTGCTACTTACAAATGTATTTTCCCACTCTACTGTATGTAGCTCTGTTTTTAAAAATAAATATTTACAAGTTACTGTGAGCATCAAAAAGTGACTTTAAAAAAAAAACAAAAAAAAACAAACCACCAGCAGCCAGAAAGGAATCTGATGTGAAAATTCCAACAGAAAAGGCTGAGCTGTTCCTGACTTGTTATGACTGTCATATACTTCCAAAAATTGCAATTGGATCATCTTCTAGACAGTTTCAGGCTCTCTGCAACTTTCCAATCCTTAGGCCTCCATAAGTACTATAAAATACTTCCCCAGTGAAACAGCTTTAAGACTTTTTTTTTTCTTAGAGCCTAAAGCAAGTCAAATAAGGAAAATTATGCTTAGTGGGGTACTGAAATGTAGAGCTAACATGTAAATGCAATGTGACAGGGAAGAAAAAAAAACAAATGACTGATCAATGACTCTGAAGGTACCTACAGAACTCACTTCATAGTACCAGTTGCACATGGAAAACTTCAAAGGACAGCAGGGGCTGTGAACAACAAATTTCATCTGGGAAAACAAACTGAAACACTCTGAAAGAACTGTTCACTGTATGTACACTAACAAAACCATCAAAACTTTTAAAGCTTGAGGAAGCCTTAACAGCACATTTCCCTTATGCTCAAAGGAACAGAGGAGTAAATTAGCTCAGATTTTCTACCACACTGTTACTCCTCAATTTGTTATGTACAACTGCAGTGGTAATGTCAGACCTCTGAAAATAAATCAGTAGAGAACGAGCAGAGGACCCAGCACAGGGTTCATATCTTGCACAATTATTCTAGTTCAGCACTTGTCAGAACTAAACAATCATCAAGTTGCATAACAATGTGAGCACAACACATTCTTAGGCTGGAAAAATTCCCTAAGTGGCAGCTTTGGCATGTGTCCTGAAAGACATCCTTCAAAAACAAAACCAAACCAACTCACTACATGGGCATCAAGTGCTATTTCTGCTGTTTAAACATGAAGTAAGAAAAAAAAAAAGAATACAACAAACTTCTAAGAATGGGAAATGAAAATTTCTTTCCTGTCCTCTTTCTCAGCTCTCCTTAGGGAACACTTGGGCGGAAGACAGACATGCTAGAGAATTTGCCACACTTGTTTCAACACTATAAAGAATTTGGCAACATCTTCATCACAGTTTAAATTGTAAACTATACCTCAGTGAGAATTTCAGATGAACGTACAAAGGCACAAAATCTAAAGGAATTCAAAACAAGTACAAAAATTAGATTGGATGTGCTAATTGCCTGGTCTGCTTGTGGCAGAAAACTCAAGCAACAAACATGAGAATTTGATGTCCCTGGTACAACAGTCACAAGCCAGCCCAGAAGCAATTAATAAGCAACACTCCAGGAAATAAAGTTACTTACATTAGAAACCTGGAAGGATCTCCCAAAGGTATTTTTAATCCCGAGGAATGTATAAAATATCAGAATTTAAACATACCCTACCTTTTCACATGTTACCAACAATTAAAAAGAGGAAAGAAGGGGAAAAAAAAAAAAAACACACCAACCCACACAGAGAGCTCTGCCCATTTTCACCAATCCAGCTGGTTCACAGCCATGACTACCGAACAACAGTAACTGCCAAGCTCGCCTCAAACAACAAAGTCCTGGCAAAATATTTAAGCACCACAAGAAACCACTCATCAAGATGCCACTATAGGGAAGATGGACGCTCACTTAAATACAGGGTGCACTTCTGTAGTTCTATCATTCACAAAGCTCATTTTTGCTGAACGGATAAGAAATCAGTGCTTTTATAGCTCCACTTAACGTAGCACATTCTACGTTCAGCTGGCCGGTAAGTGTTACCGGGACAATACAGGCCGCTTTGTGGAAAGCTCTGGGCCGACCAGCCTGAGCTGTCATTAAGGAGACATAAACAGTACCGTTTTCATATTTGCAACGCCAAGGAAAAGCTTTCTTCCTGCAGCAGTAGAGGATTATGGAAGCGTTGAGGCGTCAGTCTCGCAGTCTGCTCCCGGAGAAACACGTCAGGATGCGGGGAATGCTGCTGGCTGCGGCGGGAAAGGAAAAAAGTGAGAGAGGGCCCCCGCGACCAGCAGAAAGGCTCCGGCACCCACGATCCCACAGGGAAACTATAGGGAAGGCAGGGAGATCTGAGAGAGCGGCAGGAGAGTGAAGGCAGCCGCCAGTCCGGGCGGGACGAGGCCATTCCCAGGCCGCGGCGCCCACTCCGCCGCAGTGCAGCGCCGCAGCGCCAACCCGGCCGTACCACACAGGCCCCCGCACTCCCTCTCACCCCGAATAGGAAGACCCAGGCCCGGGTCCCGTTTGCAGCCCGGGCGGCGGCGGTAAACCGGAACCTCACCTCGCAGTTACACCCGAACCCCAGGCCTGCCGCCAACCGTCGCCCATGCGCAGACGCACTCCGCTCCATCCCACCCACAGCCGCGTCGTGCCGCCTCGCTATTGGCCGGTTCAAAAGGGCGGAACAGCGCGTCCTGGCGTATCCCAAGCGATGGCCGCTTCTGGTGTGCCGCCGCGGGGCATTCTGGGATATGTAGTCCGCCGGTCACGGAGAGGCGCTATGGGGAGGGAGGCTCTCAGTCCCGATCGCTCCCGTTATCTTCATCGGCTGCTAACGGGGGGTTATTGGAGGGGGGGGGGATGGAGAGGGGGGAGGGTTTGGTGCGCGAGGCTAGTGCTGCGGCCCAACTGGAAAGCGACAGGGATGTCTCCGAGAGGAGCTGCTGTGGTCTCACTCCCGCTCCGGGGCCACGGTTGGGGTGAGAGCCGTCCGGTTCCCTCCACGGGAGGTGGCAGGCCCAAACCCAGGAGGGTCCCAGACAGGCCATAGAGCCAGGCCCGTGCCGCGGAGGTAGGACAGCTACTGCCGGGCTTTAATAACGTTAACGGACAAACAGGAAATATGAATTATTCCCCGAAATATAAAAATTAAAAAAATCTCAAAGGCAGAGAGAAGGCACTTTGGCACCTGGGTGCCGATGCTCACCTCGGTGTCTCACCGGCAGCACGGCTGACCTCACCCCGGCCTGCAGTTACCGCGGGGCAAGGGCAGCACTGGGCTGCCAACGGTATCTAGGGCTTAAAATCCCGGCTACGACTCTGCAGAAGAGCTCCTTCGTTCCCATTGAAAATAATCTTATTTATCCCTTTGGATCTTCTGTCTCTCCGTTTTTTTCGTGAAGGCACCCTTGTTATTCCCGCTGCAGACATCCCCGCGCTCAGTACCGGCGATACCAGTGACCGCCGTTTAAAAAACGCTTGCTGCGGGATTTACTCTTTTTGTATGTGAACGACTGACTCGCTCCTCCGTGGGCGAGGCAGCCGTGGGTACCCCGGAGCGGGGAGAGGAGCCTCCAAGAACCGGGAGCTGCAACCCGGAGCCGCCAAGCACCGGGGCCAGTCACCGGGAGCTGTCACCACGGCTTCGGCAAAATACTCCTCAAACCAGAAAAACGGGGCCCGTTTCCAAAACTGCTTTTGGAAAGTGTGAAAAAAGACCTTTCAGCTTCCAGCCACGAGCCGGGAACCGAGCGCACCCTGGTCCGGTGGGACTATGGGCAGGGGTACGGGCAGGCCTGCCTGGGAGTCCCTGCAGGAAACGAGACAACGAGCAGGAGGCACAAAACCAAAATAAAGCCTCGGCGCAACATCCCAGTTTAGCTCTCCAATGCACCGGTACCAGCCGCCGCGGGCTCCCCACCGTACCCGGCCCGGCTGCGGGGCACCCCTCCTGCCCAGAGGGTACCCCTTCGAGCGGGGAACACGTGATCGAGACGGCAAATTTACAAAGGAGGCTTAAAACGTTTTATTCTTTCTTTCTTTCTTTCTTTAAAAATATTTACAGATCTGAAATAACACCTTTTTTTTCTTTCTTTTTTTTCTTTTTTTCAAGTGGCGGGATAGAGGGAGGGAAGGGGGGGATGCCCCCCGTGCCCCGAGCTCTCCGTTTGCCTGTCCCTCCCATAATTTTCATTCCTCTGTCCTCGCCGCAGAGACGGGCCGAGAGTCCGCTCGGAGACTACCCGGCGACCCCGCTCCCCGTACCGCCCCCGGTACCTGCCCCGACGGGACGGCCGAGGGGAAGAGGAGCGCGGCGCGGGGTCGCTCAATAGTCGATCTTGTTGTAGAGATTGTAGAGCGGTAAGGCCGAGAGGTTGCTGCCAGGGTAGTAGAGAGGGGCTGGGAAGGCGATTGAACGGGGCATCGGTACTCGGAGGAGGGAATTGTCTCTGAACACCAGCGGCATCCCCACCAGAGTCTGTGCCGAGGCGTGGGCCATGTTGGCCGCCTCCAGCTCGGCCGAGAGCTGCCGTTTCCACTTGTTCCTGCGGTTCTGGAACCAGGTCTTCACCTGGGTCTCGGTGAGCTGCAGGCTGGAGGCCAGGCAGGCCCGCTCCGAACTGCTCAGATAGCGCTTCATGTCGAAGGTGGACTCCAGCTGATAGACCTGACTGCGGCTGAACACCGTGCGCGTCTTCTTCTTGGCGGCTCCGGCCTGCCGATCCCCGCCGTCGCGTTGTCGGTCCCCGCAGGAGGGCGAGGAGGGTCCCAGCGTCTTCTCCTTGTCTTCCTTAGAGTCCTGCTGCTGGGGGGGCGAGAGGAAGGATCCCCGCTCCCCGCTGCCTGCTGCTCCGCTCCCCTTGGAGCTGCCTGTAACAGAGCGACAGCGCGAGGGTCGTACGGCGGCCGGGGCTGGCACCCCTCGAGGGCCGAGCTCGCACCCCCAACGCCGCGTCGGCTGAGAGAAGCACAGAGGAAAAACCCAGGGCAGGTACCCGCCTCCTCCGCTGCCCGTGGAATCCCTAACCGGGGGAAGCCATCCCCTCCTGGGTTATCCCTGTCCTCCATCACGTGGAGGGATGGAAGGAAGGATGGAGGGATGGATGGAGGGAGGGATGTACAGGTGGCTGTGCATGCCTCACTGAAGGCACCTGAACACCAGGCTAGGGCTGCTTTCCTATCCCTCATGAGCCGGCAGATTTTACTTTATAGGATGGCATGTCACAGACCGTTTAGTCAGAATTAATGCTAAAAAAATAAACATCTTTCTTCCTCTTGCCCGGTAATAAATAAACACGCGGAATGTAAGAAAATTAGCGTTATCCATCGTATCGTGCCCCTTCGGGGGAAGCAGCCCCAGGAGGGGTTGGGAGGACAACAAAGAGCCACTCTGTTTTTGACGGAATTCCTTCCTCTACCCCTTCAGCCACGGACGGCGCAAATTCGCTCTGCCCCGCAAACCGGGAGGGTGGCTTTTCCCGGCGGGCCCCGTCCGCGCCTGTCCCCTCATGGTACTCACCGATACAGGTGAAGCTGAGGGGCTGGTGCTTGTGGCACGCCTCGGCGGGGCCCTGCGCCTCGGGGCAAAAGCAGCCGCGGCGTTTCCAGCTCTCGTCCGGCTCCCCGTCCTCCGAGGAGAGGGAAAGAGTTCGACTGCGGGGTGGCCATGCGGCCGCCCGGCCACCAGCTTCCCGGGGTGGCTCAGAGCTGCCGCTGCCCAGGATGGACTGGATGGTGAAACTGGAGATGGGAGCAGCCGCCGGACAGCATTTGCTGGGGTCTTCTTTGCTGCTCATCCTGGGTTCATAAGAAAGCAGAGGAGGGAAGCTCACGCTTTAGAGGCGCTCGGGGGGTCAGGGTGCGAGGGAGGAGGGCGGACTGGGGGAGCCGGCAACTGGCCGGGGGGATTGTTTTGGTGGTGGTGGGGTGCTTTTGGCGTGCCGCTGCCGACTCTCCCCACGCCTGCCCAGGCGGACTGCATGTTCCTTCCCCTG